>NC_086247.1:30916452-31033952 GCF_021018805.1 Prinia subflava | reverse complement strand
TGTATTTTGTTGAGGTTTTTTTGCCTTCCTTAGAGGATATTGTTTTTAAAGTAGAAAGAAATTAGATGTTTGAAAACAAGAAATATTCATTCATGTTGTGACTTATTACCAGTGTCAAGAACTGACTAAATCTGAAAGGGCCAGCTTTTAGAGGAAAACATGATTAATAATCTCAAAATTTTGATAGCTGAACTCCTAGCCCATAAAGAGAAAGAAGGACTGTAAGTCTTTGCAGACTAAGAAACATCTCATCTCTGCTTACAGGAAAAAAAAAAAAAAACCCAAGATGATTCAGAGGTGGGCTGAGACCTGAAGATTACACTGAATAGAGCCAGCTCTGATTTATTGTTTATATCAGATGATGCCATTTAACCCCATGCTGGACACAATACAGAGCTTGATATTTTGGGCTGAGAGGGGAAAAGAGAATTGTACTGCCCAACCTTTCACTGTCTAGTGCCTCCATGTTTAATAAATTAACATTTTTAAATCTACGTCTATCTGTATTTCTTGTGCCTTGTGCATTTTGTACAAAAAGTCTCTGTTTCCTAGTTACTGTTACAGACTGTATCTAATGATGTGGAAATATGACAACATGAACACATGCACTGAAAAATTTCATGACTTTGACTCTTAACTAAGATCATTTCTGAGGAAAATGTTCTGATTTTTCATCTGTGCACATGGTTTTGATATTTAATATGCTGGAACTTAATTCAGAAGATTTAAAGTGGCAACACACTGTTCAAACAGGTCTCTACCAAGGCAAAATGATTATTGATGCCAATTATGACAATTTGGCTCAGTATTTCAATAGATGGAATATGAGCTACAGTCATTTTACAGCTGAAAAAATCATCAGTGATAATTGACTGTGAGCCCTGAACAGGCAGCTTATCCAAGTTCAGTTCAGACAACAAAGGTGCAGAAGAGCCAAAGAGATTTAAGTCCTCAGTTCAATGTGTCATACCCTCCCTGACATCACTTTATTTTTTAACCATCATCCAATGGACCGTATAAGATATATAGGGGTTGATGGCTTTGGCTGCCGAATTTATGAGTAGAATCTCTTGCTGAATTGTCCCATAATTGGGTTCTTAAAATAGATTTTCTAAGGTAAGTGCAGATGTAGTTGTGTATCCAAGTTCAGATTTTTTTTGTAAAACTGAACCAGACATAGAAATTTATAGGGAAAAGTATAATGGCTAGTGATTAATAATGATAATATAGATTAAATGTCATAATTAGACTGGCAAAAAGACAAAAAGGCTAAAAAGGAAATAGAATTTTATCCAATTTCATTAATACTGGGTTTAAGCTTTGCATTCCAGCACAAAAGCTGTTTATACTTAAAAATATTGCAGGGTTAATTAATTGATTTCAATATTTTTACAAAGAGATTAAATGTTCAATAGTCCTATAGCTGATATTTTTAATATATGAATCATAATTATTGAAATAACTCAATTCTAGTTAAATCTTGTGCCTAATTCAAATCCAAATTTTTGGTAATTACCTAAAAATTGTAACTTAGATTTTTAAATTTTATTTTCCTATTTATTTATTGAATGCAAAGTGGGTGAGGAATTTATTTTTAGGGAAAATAAATAGGTTAAAATATTTTACTATTTTTTTAAAGTAAAAATATTGTTGAAAGCAGTTCAAGTAGAAATTATGTGCAAAAAACTAAACCCAAAGAATGGAAATTTTGGACATTTCGACAAAGAGATAAAAATAAAACTTCGGTAACTGCCATGAGTAGATAATTATGTCTACTTTGGTCATGGCAATTACTAAAGTCTTTGAAGTATATATGTGACATACCTGAAGTCATACTGAAAAGCATTACCAATGTATTTGGTATCACTTAAAATTATCTGCTAGTATTAATTTCTTTCAATGGTTTTGTAACTGCTCATATGCATTCAGTGTCATTTCTGCAGGGTGGAATAGGAAAACATACACTGAAGTGTAACAAAAGGAGGAGCTAAGAGAACAGAGCTAGGGGAAAAAAAAGGCTTTCTGAGTGTGAAGTGGACTTGATCTCTCTCAGGGACACTCCTCTCAACCCACTTTGTGTCAAGCAACTAGCATGGGTGAAGTTCTCAAGTTCTGCAGACAAACGCATCACACTCAAATCCAAAGCCGTATAGTGGCATTCAATTGGTGCACCTGTATTTGAATTTTTCCCCTCAAAGTACCTGAAATAGACTAAGAGAAGCTTTTTTTTTCCCTCTTCCCTTCCGCCTTCCCCATTTATCTTTTAATGGCAGTGCAGAGAGGGAAGAGAAAGGAGGAAGGGAGGTGACAACGGTAGGAGGGGGTTGCAGGCTCTGTCGGATTGCAAGCAAAGGTTCATTCATGTACGTTTATTCTACACAAAAAAAGAGACTATTCAACCACTTTGAATAGATCATCATAACTGCTTGTCTGGTCAGCTTTCTCCTTGGAGTTTCAAGTTATAGGGGTCGATGTGTAATCTAGGGGTCTTGTCTAGCTGCCTCTATTAAAAAGTGCAGCACTCAATGCCAGCTGCACTAAGCGGGGTGCCTCCATCTGTAATAGTGCCATCAACAATTCTGAAGATGTACTTTGAGTGCACACAAGACAGACAGAGAGTCTGATACAGCACTGACATTTCCAGAGCTGGCCACAGCTGATTTTATGCTAAATACACTAATCTTTTACATCAGTCCTTTAATCAGGAAGATTTTCACTCATTGATATGCTCCTAGTTGAGGCAAATTAAGTTGGCTTTGATAGTCCTTTTTCCCCTTCTGTAATAATTAGAAAACAATCCAGAGTTTAACTCACACAGGAGTACCAATGAGTATTTTGTATTAGGGTGTGTTCTGTCATTAGTTTCTTAGTTTGGTGGGTTTTTTTCTCTATTTTTCTCTCTCTATTTTTTGGAAAAAGAAGTATTAATTGTGTTTCATCTGGTAATTAAATGCAAGAAATACATTCATGACTCTGTTGCTTCCTTTTTTTTTTTTTTTTTTTTTTTTTCCTCAATGGGATGTGCAGGAAAGGAAGACTAGTGCTAGAAAGTGCATTCCCTGTCTTGAAAGAGGGGAATTCTCTCTCTGTCTTGAAACAGGGAGGAACACAATAAAGTGAGCAGACTCTGAAGCTCTAGGAAGCCTAGCCTAGGTGTCTGAGGATCTGGAGGCATTCCTTTTAAAGCAATGAATGTTGCTGTCCTTTGTCAGCATAGCTTCCAAGGCACATTTGTTACTGCTGGCCCCAATGCCCTTCTCATCTACTCACCTAAATAAATCTAAAAAGAATGGAGGAAACTAATTGCCGCTTGATTCAAAAAGTCTCATGTAAATTTGCTCTTTGTGATATATACCACAGATGCAGAATGTGCCGTGCCCTTCTCTTTTCATACACCTTACATCCAGACTCAATGTACATTATTTACTTAATCATCGAATGAAAAGCTGCCAAGGACAGATGTTAAAAGGGAAGAAGACAATCACAGTTTTTCCTTTCCAGATTCTCATTTCTGTTTTCCTTTGCTCCTCTCTCTTAAGGCTTAAGACTGCAAGCATCAGACCTATGTTATAAAAGCTCTCAGGCTTGGAGGCTAAGAAGAATGTGGAAACTAATAATGACATGGCCTTCAGTGCTTTGTTTGCAGTGAACAGAAACAACAAAAGATTCTTCCAGTGATCTAAGCCTGCTTGAAACACAGTGCCATTTCTTCCCTTGAGAGGTGAAGCAAGGAGTGTATTGAGAATATGTTCTTCCTTTTTAGACTAGGGTGTTTGAAGCCTAGGAAAATTTTAAAACTTGAGAGACTACAGCACCTCTTCTAGATCCAAATAAACTTGGCTTTTCCCTCTGTCCTCCAGCCTGACAAGATAAGGGATAAGAACTCCAGAGATAAGAACTAAGGCAGTGCTAGAGCTAATAGCTGCAACCAAGTATTATTGACCTTTACCTTTTTCATGAGGATCCACAAGAACCTGGCCAGGCCAGGGTTTGGGGTTTTTTAAGGAACAACAGAGTAAAACCATGAAGTTTATTCTTTATAATTCAGTATTTGAATTTGGGGCTTTAAAGGATCAGGAGTGGGACTCTATAGAATATTTTCTGCAGAGGAAAGCTTTACATCTGATTTCAAGATGGCATTTTTCAACAAAATGCTCAGATGCACTGCTACTCCCCAGTGTGTTAGAGGGACAGCCAAGCTTTGGGAAAAAAACATCTTGATACTCTTTTAATTTCTTCCAGGGTTCATAGGAACTAGGGAAAGGAAAACATAGGTTGCAGTAGCTCTGTAAATCACTCAAATGCTTTCTCAGAACTGTCTTCTATGTTTTCTCTTTGTTTTGCTTAAGTTGCTTAAGCAAACTTGCTTAAGTTCTCCGCTCTGTTCTATGCAACTGTGTGCTTTTTGAAGTGTAAAGAAGAGAAAGCTTCTTGTCCTTGTCATTAAGAACTTGCATAAATCTCTTTCTTCCTTACTAGCCAGCTTTTATTTTTACTGGATAGGTCTCTAACACTTTTGCTCTGCTACATTTTAGTGCTTTACTATTTTCTTTCCTTCTTTGTCTTCCCCAAACTGCTTGTCTGTCTCCTTCATCCGTTTGTTTATATTATGTTCTACTGTTTTATTAAATGGGCTCTACTTCAATTGTTCACCAAATTAGGGTCTGAATTAATAAACAAATATCTGTGCAATGCTGAGTGGTCAAAAAGTTAAATGTGAATATAGAATTAGACACTTCACAGGAATACTCCTTTGCCACAAGGTGTATATCGTAGGTACAGCAAAATAAATAAAGACAGGAAAAAAAAAGTAGAAACTTAACTTAAAAAGTGATGTGTCTTATGTATCACTTTGGAACACTTCAGGAAAATCTCCCTTTTTGTGCTTTTATTTTGCAGTGTTGTTGATTATTCGATCTTCCTCTTTGGCAAAAGATATCATTTAATAAAAAAAATATATTTTTAAATCATTACTGCTCCCACAGTATTCCCACACAAAGAACATGAGAGTAGGCTTACCATTTACATCTTAAATAAATGTATTGTGCAGCTCCTTTCAGATCACCCCTGTGAGAGAGGGATCCAATACCTGACTGGATTAATATTACCCCTCAGGTAGTAAGGAAATTTTGATGCTGTTCCAGACTTAACCATAACTATAATTTTTATTTGTTAATTTATTTAAGAGGAAAAAAAAAGGCTTTGTGAAATAACCATTTAACCATTTATGTTTACAGAAAAGAAAATACTTTGCTAAGAAATCTTTTTTGAATGTAGTATTGCAGTCAAGGGGGCATTCCAGACCAAGTCATGAATGTCAAATTTTAGTCTGACTCTGTGGCCACTCAGAAGCTGACTGCAGGTCTTGCTGAGAAATCTATTCACCACATATATCAGAATTAGGAGAAGAAGCAATGCCAGTTTGAGAATTATTAATAATAGAAGATTAGTAAAAACAATAGGGGTATTTTTATTCCTCCTTTCCAACAATTAACAGGGTCATGGTAACAGTATTGGGCTTTTTTGCCTGGAGGAACTTATATCAATTCTGCTAATGTTTCTTGAAATGTGATAAAGCAAACTGTCTTGTTGTAGGTGACGGTAATTATTTTTAAGCACAGAAATTTGAAAATCTTCATTCCCTGTGCTGCAGATTAGGAGTCAGGTAACATTTATGTAATCTGGATTGAGGAGGGCCCTTGAAACAAATATTTACTTTATTTTTTTATACATTCTTCAAGATAAATCAGAGCTTCTTCACTGACCATCACTAAACACCAAGACCATTTGTGCTTCTCCTTCTCCCCAAGGTTAGAATGGATTGTTTTGTGTTGAAATATTTTATTTGATTTCCAGTTACTCCTGCCCTGAGAAAAAGAGAAAGGTTTTACAAGGCTCTGTATTTTTAAATGTTATTTTACACTATGGCATGAGTTTGTTTTGGGTTTTTATGGAGTTAGACCATGAGTTTATCCAGAAGCCTTAGCTAATGAAAAAAAGTCCTCCCATTAAGCATTGTGTGTTTTTGGAAGCACATGTCTGCTGTCCTCACCAGGCTACACTGCCTGCCTATTGATTTTTCTTGACAAATTTAAGGTATGTTTTTGACCTATAAAAAACAAAATGGCATGAGACTTTCACAATAGCTGCAGGCATTTGAGGGACTTGAGCTGATATCTTGAAAATCTGAGAGGGAAGACTGGCAGTAGAGTTTCCCTGAAGGTGCCTTCAGCTGTGAACTTATTAAAAACATCTTTGTAGACCTTCAGGGTACTCTGTAAGGCATTTCTATTTTCTTATGCTTTTGTAAGAGAGGGAGGATCTTGAAAGGACTCCTACTATTTTAGATAAGCAGTCTTTAATGGAAAATTTGTCCAAACAATTTCAGGTAAGTTCTTTTATAAATATGTATCAAAAGTAAAATTAGGTGGCTTATAGTGGTACTTAACTATCAAAACCACATTTCAGGATAACCGTCTGCTGGTTGTCTTGATGTTATGCTACTGTTGACAGAGGAATGAAAAAAGAGTAAGGAAAATCTTCCCCATTTCTGGTGACTGATAAAACTTAACTGGTTTGGGTTGTAAGACCTTAAAGTGGGCTTGGCAGGCCGTGGATTTGCTGACTCCTCTGGAGTGGTGTGTATTGACCCATTTAATAGCAAGAATAGGATCCTCTTGCTGAGGATGCCACTCTGTCAGAAGGAGAAGGCAAACTATATGTCTTGACATTGCTACTTTTTAAAGAAATGTAAAGAGATATATTGGGGAAGAAGGAAACAGAAAAAGTAGAACAATTTCATCTGTTTTTTCTTTAACAGAAAGGCAAATTTCCAAGGAAGAGTATCATAAAGTCACTGCTCATTTCACAGACAGATTGTTTAAGGCAACAGGCGGGGGAGATGTGCCTGTGGTTATCTGTAGGTAGATGGATGGTAATGTGAACAAATGGGAGAAGCATAGATACCAAATACAAAAGAGAAATAGTGGATATAATAAAAGGAAGAAAATGCAAGGAGAACAGGAGGGAAAGGAATAGTCAATATATCAAAGGAAGTTTATTGTGGTAGGAGGGAGATGTGTACAAGTAAAATGAGAAGCTATGAAAAAGAGAATATAAAATAATTTCCGCTATCTAATGAGTTAGATTGTTAATTAATTTAATGTTGTTAGAGAAGTGCTGCTATTAAATATATTGCACAATAACAGTAGATGGTACAAGTTGTTCCTTTTCTTATGATTGAGGGTTATCTTTGAGTATTCTTGGGTGTAGTGGCAGTAGCCATAGTAGAAAGAAACATGGCAGGATGACTTTTTCACAGAGATTGCTATGGGTATTCCCTGGTCTAGCTGGTGTCAGGTAAACCAAATCAATAACTATCAGTCATTTTACAAAGGCCAAGACCTTCCTTAGGGATATGCAAATTCTTCGGAATTATTTGGCCTTCTCTATTTTCACCAATAGGTGGCAATATTAATTTTTCATCGACCTCCAAAATGATCTGTTATCCTAAATTTTGAATAATCTTTTCCGAGTTAATTACAACTTTTTTTTTCATTTGTCCTACTGTAGTATATTAAATGGTAGGAAAATATATTCATAAGTTTCCAGGTAATTTAATCTTGTTTTAAAGAAGTTAAAATTGAATGGCAAGGGATGTGAGGACTTCTACCAGGTCACCAGAATCCTATCCATGATTCTTCGATAGCACAACACCTCCTTTCTGATTTCCATTCCAGCTCTTATTTCCTGTCCTAATGGTAGTGTTTGCTTTAATATGTTACGGTTTCCCTTTTTAGGCTTTCCAATTAATTTTTCTTTTCAGGTGTGTACTCAGAAATCGTAGATTGTATGTGTAACTTGAAAGAGCTAAACTCCTGCTTTACTGTTTTTCAGTGCTGTTCCTGTTTATATGTGCTCTGTATTCTTAATCATCTTATTTATTTTTCAGGATGAATTTTTCTTAGCATGTTACCTTAAGGATCAGAGTTTTCCTGAGGCCATTGTCAATATTTGGTAGTGTTTTTCCTTGAGTTTTAGTCAATTGCCAACACTCGACTTTCTAAAGCAATGTTGATATGGATATAAGACATGACAGAGGTACTGTAGGTGCAGCCTCATTTTCAAACTGAATTTATTTCTCTCCTAAGTTTTATTTCTCTCCACACCCCTTAATTTTCTTCCACTCACTCAGAAGTTAGAAATCAATATTTTTACATGAAAAAGGACAACAATCTTGTCATTCTTTTTACCCAAAACTAACACAGAGTTTATTGGAAGTTTTGACTGAGTAAAGAATTTGGCTCACAACAAAGACAGAACATGAAAATGTATTTTCTTTAAAAGAAGAGGACTCCATCTGAAACAGTACAATAGCATTTTTCAGTAAAATGAACTACTTGAAAGTGATGTATTGTAGTGGTTTTTGTAGCATTGTCTTATCCTTGGACTGATGTATGGTAGCAGTTAAAATGATTGTCAAAACAGGAAATGTACAGAACCAGAAAGTATCTAGAAAAATATGCACAGAGTTTTTATGATTGCTTGGCTTGCCTTTGTTTGCAAGCTCTTACTCATTAAGTAGTTTTCTTTGTGTCTCTTGAAATTCTCTGCAGCGCTTCTCATGGATTTGTAGCAGCTCACATTTAAAGTGTTACACAAACATCAGTAATATCAGCACTTTCTTTCACTTCCAGCCATGCCAGATTCTTCAAATCTCATCTTCCTTGAAATCCTTGGTGAATCTACTGTATACAGTGGATGAACCATGTAAAAGTGAGTGAGTAGCACCCCACTTGTGTTGAAACTGGTCAAGCTCAGAGAACTCACCCCATTCAAGGGGGGGAGGAAACAAAAAAGAAAGAAAAAATGAAAAGGAAAAAAGTACATAAGGACTTCTACCAGCTAAAATGACAGATTTTATAAGTAAAGATGGCACACAGAGAATGAACTGCTGCTTAGTTCAGATACTTCTCTGTCTGTGAGATGTTTCTGGTTCTCAGACTGACTGGAAGTTTGTAGCTCCTTCTCTCCTGTCTCTAATAATCAGCCTTGAAACTCATTTTTTTTCACTGCAGTATCACTTATATCTGGTATAAGCTGAGCTGATGTGAAGCACTCCCAGTACAGTTTCTCTGAGATACAAGGTACTGCTGTGCCTTAACCATGACTGAATAGTAGCTTTTTAATGGCTGCTGTTGCAGCTGAATCAACAAGCAATAAGCTAGCAAAATTAAAGGTATTTAATCTTTGATCTTGTGGGTAGTTTTGGTTTTGCCACCCATGATGATGCCAGTAAAAAAGAGACACATGAAACTCAATGTCAAAGCCTCTAGTTGTAACTGTTTAATTAGTACTTCACTTACTGTTTAATTAGTGTGTGGCCAAACGTATACAGTGTTCCTGATGTTAGCTGAAGGGTTCTCACTAGTCTTTTAACTCCAATTTTTTCAGCCAGAGTTTCTCTCAGAAGGAAGTAGGGGGCCTTAAATTCAAGCTGGTGACTTATTGTATATAATAGCTCAGTCCAAGAGAGTGCTAAAGACTGGATAGAAGGAGCACTGTAGAGGAACTGACTTGCAGGGAAAAGGATCTGTACTTCATTTGGGCAGATTACAGAGAAAAGTGTTCCAAATCCACCACATCTCTATGTAGTGAAGTCACAAATTAAAACAGGATCAAGAATGACTTATGAAGAACATCTTATGACTTTCCTAAACGATTGAAATATAAAGGCGTCCTGGCATCTGAAGAAATATCTGAGCTATTCTTCTGTCTCTAGCAGAGACAGGTGTTTAGGAATATGAGGCACTGTCTATGTGAAATCAGCCTTGCCTTGGAAATTCTTCCTAACTAGTAGTACTGCTTTTCCAACCAATAAAAGTATGCATTAAATGCATCAACCCCAACAGATCAAGACATCCACACTGCATGATTTCCCTTTTTTTTTTTTTTTTTTAGTATCAACAGCTGGATCCTGAGCTGAGGATTTGTTGTTCAAAATTGGTATTTTTCTCTTTACTTCTTAATATCTGGGCATCAATATTAACTTCTGAGGATCACAAGGAGAATGTGACATTCCTGCACTAAGACTTTGCCAATCCTGAGAGAAGCTAAAATCAGGATTTTCCATAGTCATGTTATGGAGGTCAGTTTTGGGCTGGTTTCTCCCTGGGGCATTCAGAGGAGGGGCTGATATATATTTACATCACATTTCAGGGTGTCTGAGTATAAAAACTTCCTGAGCATCTACACAGATGATCTAAATGAATCACCTCCAATATTACAATGCCATCCCCACCAGGCTGGGAGTATTCTGGGACAGCCCAGGGCACCAGAACCACCCTCCATCCCACTTAGTTCATAAGTGAGGGTGTAGGCCCTCTCCTCTTCTCTATTTTTACGTCTGTGACAGGATGGAATCTCTATGATTCCCCTTGGCACCATTAAAAAAAGGGCCCATCTTTGTCTGTGCTGAAAATCATGTCTTCAGCTCCATACAAAGAGAATTAAAGAAACAAAATGATTACAAACTTTAAAAATAATTTTAATACCTTAAGATTACATTCCTAGACTTTTTTAAAGAAACGTATGTCAGGCTTTTATGAAATCAGTGGTCTCTGAATTTGGCCGTTAGTGCTTTATACAATAAACTTTTCCTAAAAATGACGAATCACTAGCAGATGTTTTCTATTACCATAGTGTAGCTTTGTTATAATTCACTAGAATTGGTTTGATTTTTGCCATTTTCAACAACTTTTTTAGTGTGTTTATAAAGCTAATAAAAATATTTATCGGGGAGAAAATGTTACTATGCCACATCTCTACTGAAAAATTAGACAGAAGAGTAGGGTACATAGTCTTCTTTTAAAATTATGACAAATATCAGTTTTATATAAATAAAGCAGTTTCAAACCCACAGCTTCTTGAAATAACAACTTCTAGTATAATTAAATGTTAAAACAGAATGGAAATCTGGCATTGAAAGAAAGAGGGTAATGTTTCATTTCCAAAGAATGCTGCTCTGAAAATTTGGATTCAGCTACACATTTAAGCTTGATACAGTTAAGGAAGTTATAAAAGGTTAAATATAAGAGCTTGGACATTAGTTTAACTCCTCAGCTTCACTAATTTAAAAACTATTCAGCTTCTACATATAGAAATGGTAACACTAAGCCCTTTTTCTTTTCTTTTCTTTTCTTTTCTTTTCTTTTCTTTTCTTTTCTTTTCTTTTCTTTTCTTTTCTTTTCTTTTCTTTTCTTTTCTTTTCTTTTCTTTTCTTTTCTTTTCTTTTCTTTTCTTTTCTTTTCTTTTCTTTTCTTTTCTGTCAGAGGACTCACTGGAAGCTGAAATGGTCTGTGAAACTTAGAAAAACCTTAGCAGGAAAGATGAGAGTCTTAAAGTGACCCAGAGGATGAGCTCTTTCCAGGTTGCTGTTCCGAAGGCATTCAATACCAATGTTAGGAAGATTTCTAAATTGCCAATATACATTTTCCAGATCTTATTAGCATTTCATTACTCACATTTAAACTACAGAATCAGTCATTATACTAATGGTACTTTACTCCTTCATCATTGATGTTTACTCCCCTCAAATATTTGTAGACTGTTATTTTTCCCTTTTAGTCACCATGACAGCTGGGCAAATATCTCAGAAAATTTTTGCAAATATTTGTGGAGTTCTGAAATGAAGCTTCATATCCTATTTTATTAAGCCATGGTGAACTTCTTCTTCATTTAAGAGAAAAGAGCAGCTTTTCAATAACACTTTCTTATGTTAAAGTTATATGTATTTATGTATTTTCTGCAATCCTGTGTGCCACATTAACACATTAAAGGGCTTGCTTTTTCCTTAGAGACTTAATTTTGTGAATAATATTTATTTCCCTGCTTTTCTGATATTTTTAGTTTTAAACTTCAGACTTCTGCGCATTTTATATATAAAGCCTCCTTCCCCCTGCAACTCATTGACTCAACTGGCAAGGCTGTTAAGCCCAATTTGGAGGTGTTTTTAGCCCTTCAAGTAACTTGTCAGTGAATACCCCAAAGTAACATATGTAGTTGCAGCATTTCTGCTTGGAACCGTTTGTTTCTGTGCTGGGGCAGGATTCCTTCCTATAAAAGAAGTCATGAAGTTACAGCATTGAGTATGATTACCTGAAACCTGCTAAGCAGTTTTTATTTCTGCACCTATCTGTGATATGACGTGATGTGATTAACTTGACTGTAAATTTGTACCTGATTCAGTTCAGGATTAAGTTCAGAATGGGATGCTAAATTATATAAACAGGCTTCAGGGAGGTTTTCTTATTTTTTCTATTTTATTTTTTAATATTTGATTTGCATACCTAGATATGGTGAATACTAAGCCCCAGGTGAGATGACTTAATGCAATTCAAAAACTAGTGACAAGGCTCTGCATGTCAAGAAATGCTCTGTATTTTATATTAAGAAAATTAAATAAAGTGTGTTTGTGTGTGTGTCTATGTGTGTGTTTGTACATAAAAGGGGGAGTAGTGCAGCAAGCCTCCAGCTCTATTGTATTATGTTTAGTTTATTTGCTTTGTGAGGACTCAACATCCCCATTTTTTTTTTTTTTTTTTGTATTTTCTTGATTCTAGAACGCTACCTATTTCCACCCTAAAGCAAAATCTAGCTACAGTCCAATAGTTTCAGCTCTGAAATGCATTGTGTCATGCTCTACAGTGAGGATCACATCAAGTGCCACTCTCCACAGTGAAGAGAGCAGTAAAACACAGAACTCCCGGGGCTTATCTTTTTCTCCAAAAAAATATTGAATTTCTATCTGTGGCCCACAGCCCTCGCTTTCAAATCCTACTGATGCCTCTGGCAGGAATATCTGGTAGCAGGAACGCAGTTTAAGCAGAGGCTTAGCACAAAACCTGTTCCTCTTTGGCAGGCCGCCATCTTTTCTGGGGGTGAGAAGAATTAAAGGTTCCTAAACTGTTCTTACAAGTTGAAGGATTGTCTGGCTTTGTCATATTGATACCAAAACAGTGGGAGATTTTCTTTTTTTTTTTTTTTTTTCACCATAGATAGATCAATGTCCTGGAACACATATGCAGTCTTTATAATCCTAATGACATGGTATTGCTGTTAAGGCATTGTATCAACATTGTGTGGTGGAATGATAAAATGATAGTAGGAAGGTATAGCTTTCTAGTTTTCACAGCTTGGCACTTGATAGCATGCTAATTACTTTAGATGAAGTATTTATGGGTAATATTTAGACTATACCTTTCAGGATATTTTTGAAAGTAAAATGTACTTGTATCTCCAACTGCTTAGACACACACTCTTGTTTTGCTATTTAAATCCACTCTCTGTTCCCTCAATAAAACTTTACTACCCAAGTAATTTATGAACATTTTTACCCAGACAATCGTGGTAAGAGCAATGATTTTAAGATACTTGTCTGAGTTTCCTCAGCTTCTGCTGGCAGCCAGGTGCAAGAGTGCACATGCTCAGCTGATTTACAGTGGTTAGAGCAGAAATTGAACCTCTTCAACTTTGGTCATTACTAATAGCAGCTCTGTGAGCACTTTGTATTGGCCCAGGAGTGAATCTATCATTGAATCATAGAATTGCTAAGCTTAGAACAGACCTCCAAGACTGTTAACTGTTAATCCAGCACTGCTGTGATCACCACTAAACCATATCCTCAGGTTCCATATCCACATATTTTTGAAGACTTCCAGGGATAGCGATACTACCACTTCCTTGGGTATTTTGTTCCAGTGGCTGACTACCCTTTCAGTGAAGGAATTTTTTCTAGTACCTAATCTAAACCTTCTCTTGTTCAACTTCTAGCCATTTCCTGTCTTCTTGTCCATTGTTACCTCAAAGAGACCAACATCCACCTCACTAAAATCTCCTTTCAACTATGTCTCTGCCTCCAGAAATTTATAAAAATGAATATGCTTCTCAGCCTGTTTTATTAGGTTTTCATCAAGAATGCTGCTGTAGACCAGGAAATCTGGGCCTCTTCACCTCAGCCCGTAGGAAAATCAAACTCCACTCCACTGCATTTGTATGTATATGGAATCAGTATTTTCAATTTCTTTTAAAACAGTTTTTGATTGTATCTCAATTTTTATTAATGTAGTTATTATTTACATAAATAAGGAAGGGCATAATAAAGTTATTTTTTATGTGACCTTTCCTTTTTAGACAAATTATACTTTTTGATACTATGTTTTCAAATATGGTGTACCAACTGCTTCAAACTTTTTCATTTGACATTTCATTTGGTTTTTAATTTTAGAACCTTCATAATACTGATTTGGTATTATAACATGCACCTCTGATGAAGCTGTCTGAGTACAAAAATGTCTGAAGGTGATCATTTCAAGCCAAAAGTCTTCCTGTTTCAGAGTCAACCCCAGTAAGTGATATCTTCAGAGCAAAGACACACAGAACAGAAAGTTCCTTGAGAATATAATGTCTACCTGGATACATCTCACCCAAAAGTCTCCTGCAGTTATATGTCACAAAATAGTGGCATGGTTGATAGTAGTGGGTCTTCTGAAATTATAATAAAATATTATTAATTATAAATAAATGTTATTTTCAACTCTCATTTGAAAGTCTACTGCTACTGTTTACATGCTCTTTCAGCTTTCCACAATCTGAAACTAGTACCATGCATAGCCAAACCCTTATGATGGAATGGCTTAATTAATAAGGGTATCTAGCAACTAGGTAATATCAACTGTCCAAAATGTTGACATTTTCTAAGTTTCCCACCATGAGGCTGCTAAGCTTTTATCTTTGCTTCCCCCTCCAAATCTCATTTTTACCTTCTCCAGACTGAGTCTCTAGGTGTGTATAAAGAAGGGACATGCCAGTGTTCATCTTAGCTCTTCAGCAGGTCTGCACCAAGCTGCTGATGCTTCCAGATACTTCAGGTAAATGCCATGCCTCAAAGTGCTGGTTTAAGGGATGAGTGCTCAAAGTAATGAGGAAAAAGAATCTTTTTGGGACTGCTAGTACATTCTTTACAGTCTGAGGTCTGATTTTTTTTTTTTTTTTTTTTTTTTTTTTTTTTTTGTAAGAGGAGTATTTGGTGGGGAGAAGGTTTCAGTCATGCTGACCATGTGGTTTTGAATACTGAAATCCAGAATCTGTCACCTTTTTTCATGTTAAGCAACGTCTCACTTTGAAAATAGCCCAGCCCCACCCCACCTCCCCCCAGTATTGTAGAATAAATTTCCAATCAAAGGGAGCAAGATTTCAGAAATTGATTGGGAATGGTAAAATAATTAAATAACCTGTTCAAATTTATGAGTATATATAATAATATACACTCATTCTTCCTGTCCATATTTCAGATTAGATCTGAGCAGCATAGCAATGGAACTTGTTCCTGTTTTATTTTGAACATATTTTGTGCAGTCTGTCTTTCATCAATGTGAACTGAATTTTCTCTCTAGCTCTTCTTTCAGTCATATTGTATTTTTAAAGGAGAAATTTTTCTCTGTAGTCAGTTGTTACCCTATGGATTACTATAATTTTGGGTTATTTTTATTTGTGTAAATGATCAAATTGTTCCAGAGTTTGTAGTTCTGCATTCTTAAGCTTGATGAAGAGAACTTAAAAAGAAATTTTAAAATAATAATAAAAAATTCTGTGTAGTATTGATGTTATTTCTGGTTTTGTTTAAAAGTTAAAGGGCTTTACATGGAAAAGGGAAGGAAGGGTATGTCATAACTTCTGTGCTAAGTAAAAGGTTTTGTTTGTGTAAATCACATACTGCATTCATCGTGCTCAAGACAAATGATAAACATTACATTTCAGCATTCTCATAAAAATTAGGAATCTGCACCAATAGCACTAATTCTTCAGTGGGCTGGTTCCATTTTTTTGTACTGTCCTCCTTCCCTAGCTCAATTATGTGGTAGGACTCATGGCATTATTAGTTGCCACTGCTGCTTTCCCACCCTAGGATTACTGTCAAACTTGAGCAGCTTGCTCTGTAAATAGCTCAGCCTTTCATTCCTGAGGTCCATTGCTTTTATTCTTTTCCTGCTTTTTCTGTTTTCATTTCCTGATGATGTTGTCATCATCAGTGGAGTTAGGATGAAGAAGTTTGGTACTATTTATAGATTCTGGGCTCGTAGCCAGCTATTTTCATGCCTTCAGTGTTATTTCAGTCTATTGTTCATTTTTGACTGCAGTACAGCTTCCTCTCATTTTGCACCTAGAGCTGTGAGTTTTCTGACTCTACCAACAACAAAATAATGGGTTTAGTCTCCATTTTAAAAAGTCATAAAATGGAAAGAGTGGAAGATTTACTGCCTTTATTTTTGTTGTGTTTTACATGCTATCACTTAATATTAGTTATTAAAGTGGATCTGGTGCTTCCACTGAAGACAGAAATGGCTTTTAAAAGTTCAATTCAAAGGGGGTTCATTTAGAAGATCATTCCTCTTTTATTTGATAAACTGCTGTGCACATGTGCAATAACAATATACTGTTTAAAAACTCTTGACAAATAAGGATAAATATTTAGCATGCTACATGGACAAGTGCTCCTGAGATTGCTGTATTGTTAGTACAAAGAGATACCTATATTTTGTGCACTATACTGAAATACATCCCATTAGATTAAGAGTATGGCTCCTGCTCTTGCTCCCACAGGATCTGAGAGTCCTCCTTTTGTGTCTTCTCACTATTTATCTGATTATGGCTCTCTAAAATAGAGAAAAATAGAACGTTTCACAGTATCTTCCCGTAAATTAAGTCCTTCAGAATACAATGAGGATATCTTGCAAGGCCATTGTTGATATAATAAAGCTGTTTAGTTACCTTGAACTGGTGCACCAACACTCTAAATCTAATAATTCAGAGACAAAAAAATTTTAATGCTATGTTTGTGACTTAAACTGATAATAAAAAAGAGAATTGTTATTTAGAGTGATGTATTGCCTTGAAGTTAGTCTGTTGTGAATGCATGGTATGTTCTGAGGCACAGAAGCATGAGTAGACACAAAATCATATCATATTTCTGGCAAGTTCTTTCCACAGCCTTCTGAGGCTTAGGCTTTGTTTATGCAGGTGTAATTTGTGTTTCTGACTTTGCAACTGCACAAAAAAGATAATCTCAGGCCTTGCATTAAAACCCCTTGCACAAACTCCCTGATTTGCAGGTTTGATTAGGTAGCCACAGAGGTAAATACTGTAGGGCTTAAGACAAGCTGAAGTTTCGCCAACCCCCAGTGACACTGCTGTTTCTTTACCAAAAAAGAGTGAGATGACCTTTTCAGAACATGCCTTGTTTGTCACAAAATTACTGTCATTCCAAAGTGCTAGGCAAAATTCCTTATCACTCTAGGAGTAGATGTTTAAAAGGTTGTTGATTTGTGTCTTGGATTGAAAAATGTAACCAAAAATGTGTATTCTATTTTCATCTGTTGAAACCAGTTGGGAGATATTGTTCTTTAGCTCTTGCAACTCTAGGGGTGGAAAGAGGGTGGATGTCTTCTGTTAATGGGACACCTGATAACACCAGATAAGGCAGTGCCTTCTTATCTCTTCCTCCACCCATCTTCCTCCGAGGGACATCACCTGTGAATGGGCCATTTAAGGCCTCTCACATGACTGATAACATCACCTCATCCATTGTGAGATGCTCCACCCAGTGGAGCCAAAGCCTTTCCACCTGGATAAAACCAGCAATCCCAAACACTAGTTCAGCTGGTTGTCCACTGAATCCTCTGAGGAAGACTGAACCCATCTCACCAGCACTGGACCCTTTTTTCTACAGGATCATCTCTACTCCACAGAACAACCTCTGTTACTCCCAGAAGACTTATTTGGACTGCTTCCAACCCTGACAACAGGGTGTCAGGTCATATTCCTGACTGTCAGGGTTTTCTAGAACTTTTGTTTATTTGCTTGTTTGTTTTTTTGTACTACTGCATCTGTATTTTTTAATATTCCTAGTATGCAACTGTTATTCCTACTTCCACATTTTTTCGTAAAAGCTCCTAATTGCAAAATTGTAATAATTTGGAGGGAAGAGGTTTTTTACATTTTCCATTTCAAGGGAAACTCCAGTTTTCCCTGACAGATACCTGTCTTTCCAAACTAAGACAATTTGGTTAACATAATAACCTATATTTTGAATTAACCCTATTTCTAAAGGATGGGCAAAGTTATTCTGATGTTTTAAAAAGAAATCATGTCTTTCTGCAGCAGTTGTTCCTTCATTACATCTGAAATAGAGCACAGCCCATACAGTGAATCTTATTCCCTTTTCTTTAGTAAACATTTGGAATGAAGACTACTCCTAGTGTCATGTCTTTTGAAAGGGAAGAAACAGCATGAAAATGTTGCCTAAACATCTCTGGGGAACCTGATCTGGAATGGAGAGTAGACATTTGCAATTGATTATATGGAGAGCAGAAGCAGAAAAAAAAAACTTTCCTTCAAGAGATTTCTCCAGTGGTTGCTAAAGAGGGATTAAACTCTAGATAGCAAAAAGGTTGGGGTTACCTTTACTTGAGTTCTAGGTTATGCTCTTCAATAAATTTTGCTGTCTGAGAGTTTTGAGCACTGGTCTTAGGAACATATATTAGTGTTAAAGTAAAATATAGGTGCTTATACAATGAAAGCAAGGAAATGTGCATGATTATACTACATCAATAAGGAAGTACATCTGACTTTTGTAGACTCTAGGAGGCGTGGTCTCCAGACAGTTGAGGTATTATTTATGTTTCTGACAAATCCACAACGATCAGCTTGTGCAGGCACTAAAGGACAGGTTGTCTCTCCCAAGGGAAACCTGATTTCCTGAATGTTATCTTGTTCCTCTAAAAGGCAGAAGGAATATAAGACACAAACATGTGAGAGATAAGTTTCAGAAACTGTCTTAAACTACCTGGAGACTGCTTTTTCAGCTAATAAAATTATTCTGGTCATGCAGAAAATTATTATTGCATGCCTTTGGAAAGCTGCAACCTTCTAAATACCTAAGTCTGTTTGGAAATTATAGATGAGATGTCTGGTGGGCTACATCCCCTTATGATTCTAGTTTATTAGTCTAATGCTCTAATACGGTCTAATGTTTTACCCAGACTTCAACATGAAACAAAAGAATCACAGCTGTTGTCATTCAAAACCATTTGATGGAGTGCAAGACTGCACTTTAAAGTAACCAATAATCAGGTTTCACTTATGGAAAGTGGGTGACAGGTTCTAGGTCCTCTTCAGCTTGAGAAGACATAAACCATCATTTCTTACTTTCTTAAAATGACACCATAATAACAAGACAACCTTGAATAGGACTGGCTTTCTGTCATTCATTTGAAGAGAAGTCATTTGTGAATAAAAGCAGAAAATGAATGTGGGACTCCTGGGCCCTGGAAGGGCAAGCTCCAGAGGAAGTGCTGTTGCTCCAGTGGCTAATAGGACACTGTTCTTTGGGAGACCTCATACTTCCGAAGACTGTTTATGTGTTTTCCATCAAACAGCTGTCAGAAACAATATATTGTTGTCACCTTCATATTTCCCTCCACCTGTGTTTAAAAAGAAAATAGCCAATCATCCATTTATGAAGGGAAAACGTGGTCACTGATGCCTTGTAGAAGCTTTGTGTTAGACATGGTTGGAGTCGACTCTGGCTGGATACCAGCTGCCCACCAACACCACTGTATCATTCCCATTCCCAACTGGACAGGAGAGAGAAAATATAAGGAAAGGCCCATGGGTCAAGACAAGGACAGGGAGCGATAACTCACTGGTTACCAGCATGGGTAAAGCACATCCAGTTAAGGACATTAATCTAATTTATTATCTATCCAATCAGAGTAGAGAAATGAGGAATAAACCCAAATCTAACAAAGCCCTTCCTGCTTCCCCTCCCTTCTTCAAAGGCTTAAATTTATTCCTGATTTTGTACCTCTTCCCCATAGTGACCAATGGAGATGGCAAAAGCAGGCTGTGCTTAGTTCATCACACGTTGTCTCTGCTGCTCCTTCCTTCTTAAAAGAGGATCCCTCACATTCCTCCCCTGCTCCAGCATGGGTTCCTTTTTCCCATGGGGTACAGTCCTTTAGGAAGGGATTGTTCCAGCATGGGTCTCCAACAGGGTCACAATTCCTGCCAGAAATTCTGCATCAATATGGGCTCCTTTCCATGAGGAGAGTGAGCCAGAGTGTGGCTTCCCACAGGATCACTGCCTCCTTTGGGCATTCACCTGATCCAGTGTTTGACACAATTGGACACAAAAGAACCACATGATGCACAGATGTCCCATCAGGAAAGAAGGGGCAAAACTTTATTTTCTTTCACATTTATACATTTTTGGCACCAGTTGTGGATTGGACGATAGGATCACGACCCCTCCAATCACACTGGTCAAACAGACAGTCAATCAGTTTTTCTCCTCCTCCAGAAAGGAATGTAAACAAAAACAACTGCTAGGTAAACAGAGCTATATTTACATTAAGAGACTGTTAGAAGCATGAGAATCTTGACTCCAAGAAGGTAAACAATCAGAAGGCTAAGAAAATTCCAAATGAACAGGGCAACAAGTGTTGGGTCCTCCAGGGACTGAAGATGGATCTCTTCTTCACTGTGGGTCTCCACTCCTGCCTCACTGTGGTCTTCAGCATGGGCTACAGAGGAATCTGTGCTCTAGCACCTGGAGCACCTTTTCCTCCTCTTCTTCTTCACTGACACAGGGGTCTGCAGGGATGTTTATCTCAGACTCCTCTCTCTATCTGCAGTTGCTGTTGCACAAGGTTTTTTTTTCCTCCTTGAATACGTCATCCCAGGAGTGTTACCACTAATCCTGATGGCTGATGGGGTCAGTCGTGAGCAGTGGCAGGTCCATCTTGAATATGGCAGGCAACAGGGAAAGCTTCCACCAGCTTCACAGTGAAGCCACCCCTTTAGCTCCCCTGCTACTAAAACTTTTCCATGGAAACCCAATTCAGGCATCTAGTCAGAACAGCTAAAACCATTGGGGTTTCAGATTCAGCTCTCTCTGTTTTTTTCAAATATTTATCATGGACCTGCTTTAGTTGTTTCAAATCCCAATTTTAATTCAGTGCATAATTCTCTCTGGAGGCTGTAGATAGACTTTCAGATGAGTAGAACTGAGGGACCAGATATCTCGAAATTTACACTTTAATAAAGCCAGCAGTATTTACATAGAGAATATCTGCACAAATCGTAGGATGAAACCAGTATTGTTTCTGTGAGTACACAGCTCATAGCCTAGTGTTTTAGTCAGCCAATGTTTGGTACAAAATTATTGGAGCTCTATAAAATCAAATCAAATATAGCTCTGTATTTTAGATGACAGTCAAAGATGGAGAATAACAAAAGGCAGATGTGAAGTCTGGGGCTGAACTGACTAGTCTGCATTGATAATAATATTTACAATGGGAAGGACTACCTCTTAATATTAAGAGTGTGGATTTGAATAGATTAGTAGATTCTGTTTCAGGCTTGACCACAAACTCACTTTGATTTTCCTTAGGTCTCTTTGAGATTGTGTGCTGCGTAAAAGAAAATCTTAAAAGAGCTCTAGCCCTAAATAAATTTTATACTGAGATCTGCTTTTTTATCCCTTAACTCCTGTGGAGAAAAATATCTGTAAGACTCTGGTGTAATTTTATACTGTGGTTAGTTCCCACTGATTCTAGGAGTTCATCAAAACCAGTGAAATTCTCAGCAAAGGGAGCTGATTGAAATTTCCTTAAAAAGACCTAGAATTTGACTTTGAGTCTATGTACACAAATATAAAAATATGTATAAACTACCTGCCTCATTAGAGCAGGGCATCTTTTGAACCATAATTATTCATCTTGGAAAGGATGTTTGCAATGCTCAGATGGAAAGAGAAATGTGTTATTATTATGAATAATTAATTTTCAGTGGTTGTGTGGGATTTTACGCCATGAGAGTTTCCTTGAGTTTAATGGAATTCACATGGCCAAGTCCACTCACTGTTGTAAATCTGCAGTGTTTTGGGATTATAAAAAGAGATAAAAGAATGTCCATATCTCCCCCTGTAAATTACATGTCCCATACTGTATAAGTGGAGTCAAAAGTGAAATGCCCATTTAAAACAACCAGGTCATATTTGTCTGGCAAGATGTTGATATCATCTGCATTACTTTAGTAAAAACTAGACCAATCAGAGGATTACAATAAAAAATTGATGGAAGGGACAATTTTAATAGACACACTAACAAAATTATTTTTCTGGCAAGTTGTAGTAAAAAAATACATGAAATTGGATTGGTGTGTAATGTCAATAGCACATTGAAGTCTGGGCAGATTTCGAAGCAACATGGCCATATATTTTTTAAATGGCTCCTTATTTTGTAGAAGGCTGATAAGGGAGAGATTGCCTCTCATTCAAGAGGGAAGTGAAAAATATGATTAACTCATCTGGGTGGGGAATATTGGTCAGATGTTTTGATGCAACACAAAACATTGTCAGTGGTCTGAGATGAAGCTGAACTGGACACAGGACGCACTCCAAAATGTGGTGAGAGCTGGAAACAGCATTTCAGAATGCCTGTGACCTTCCTTATCTATATCCCAATCACGTATTCAGAACTTTGTTTCATCCAGTACCATGTTGTACTTTTTATTCAGCAACAGCAATCTTCTGGTTACCCTGACTTCCTCAGAACTCATTTTACACTAATACACTAATCCCAAACCCCAGAAATACTGCTATAGCTTTCTCAAGCTGCTCAGCCTCCATCAATGGCTGTATGTATCAGTATTATGTATCAGAAGAACTTCTCTACCAGTCCTTCTGTAGCCTTCTCTTCATAAATATACCTTAATTTTCCTTCTAGATTGATATGCTAGTGTTGTAAATGTTTTTGAAATGGTAAAAATAAGCCTCCACTGCACTACAAATTTTTCTTTCAAACAGCACAGACAAAATTATAGAAGCAATGTTGCTTTAAACTGTTTCAGGTTGGTTGGCAACAGGCAGTTCTTTGTACTTTTGTCCTCGGTTCTGAAATCTCTGTTCCATTCCTGACTTACTACTGAAAACACCATGTTATTACTCCAGGTACATCATGTAGAGTGTTGAGGGCAAAAAAATGAAAAAGCACCCTAATATTCAGCTTCTCTACATCTTCAAAATGTTTCTTTTGCCCTTACTGTTATTCTGGGGTTTTATCTTCTCAGAGCTGGATGGGGCAAGAATTACAAACAGGAATATAGATTCATAGATTCATAGAATATTCTGACTTGGAAGGGATCCACAATGAACAAGTCCAACTCTTGGCCCTGTACAGGACAACTGAAATAATCACACCATGTGTGGTAAGTGGTGTGGTAAGAAATCCAGCCAGCTTGGCTTCTTGAATGGTTCCTTGGGGTGCATGTTCCAGTGCCCAACCATCCCTAAGTGAAAAAACTCTTTCTTATATCCAATCTAAACCTCTCTTGGTACATCTTCAGGCTGTTCCCTTAGGTCCTATCACTGGTCACCAGAGAGAAGACATCAGTGCCTGCCCCTCTGCTTCCTCTCACAAAGAACTTATAGATAGATAAGAGATCTTGTTTCCTCAGTCTCCTCTTCTCTAGGCTGAAAAGACCAAAAGACCTTAACCTCTCCTTGTACAGCTTCCCGTCAAGGCCCTTCACCATCTTCCTAGCCCTCATTTGAGCCCTGTTTTATAGTTTAATATCATTACACATTACACATTACACATTACATTGTGTACCCAAAACTGCTCCCAGCATTTGAGGTGGGGCTGCCCCACTGCAGAGCAGAGCAGGAAAATCCCCTCCCTTGCCCATCAGTCAATGCTGTCCCTGATGCCCCCCAGGACAGGGTTGGCCCTCCTGGCTGCCAGGGCTCTGCTTACTCAGATTCAACTTGCCATCAACCAGGCCACCAGGTGCTTTTCTGTGGCACTGCTTTCCAGCCTCTCATTCTCCAGTCTGTCCATACATCCACGGTTGTCCCATCCCAGGGGCAAAATCTAGGACCTATTAAACTTGATACTATTGGTGATCACCCACCCCTCTAATTTGAATGTATTGGAAATATGGTTCCATTTGAGATATATCCCATATGCCTAAACAGATCAATCTATGGGAACTCCACTGGGAGGGCAATTGTCATTTAATGACAGTAAAATTTCAGGTTAAAGATTCTGAATAGGATTTGGCTTAAAATTAAAGGGTGAAAGAAACTGAACCTAAGTGCTGAAACTCTTAAAACTATCTTTTTTTCAATGTGTGGTTGAAGAGGCTGAAGGCAGAATGGTCAATGTTAGTTTGCCTGTTGTGACCTGAGACAAGGAACAGCATGTGGTGGAGTCATTCCTACTGCCCTTTCAGCCCTGTTGAATGCTGGCTGTGAGAAAAATTATCAAGTCAGGACAAAAATTGCAGCTTTCTTTTCATGTTTGCCTGAAGTGGTTACACCCTTAATGGCCTGAAGTAGAGTAAATGTAAATTATCTTCATAACAGAGGTTAGCTTAAGGAACCTTTCTGAAATATTGCATATTTTGTATTATAAAATTGAGACCCTGTGTTCCAACACAGAACTGGAGACAGCAAAGCAAATTTCTTCCATGAATAAATGCTCTAAAATTGATTGTCTTGCACAGGTGGATTAAACATTTGATATAGCCTGATATACCTGCTGGAAAAATCAAGCCTTCTTGCTGAGTGTTATTGCAACTAGGGGATTGACTCTGTAGATCAGAGCACTTTCTATGTTCTTGAATATCTGTATCCTTTTAACATGCATCAAGGCAAAATAAATTTCCAGGCAAAATATTTATTCAATAGATATTTATTAGATTGAATTCAGTGCTGAAAGAATAATGTAACTAAGAACATTGTTGACAGGAGAAGTGTTTTTTCTATATATTTTCAAATATATATTTATGACATAATGCACTTATTGCACTCACCTGTTTATTAAAATGTCCATAAGAGGATATTGTTTAAATACAAATGAAGAACTGTTTAATCAAAATTATCATTTATATGCCTCTCTTGCAATGTTACTCAAGTAGTTTGTAATTTACAGTTATTGGGAATATTCTATAGATTAATGTCTTTGGGAAAGTTGGCAGAAACCCTAACTTTATTTATACAGATAAAGTAAAAAATAGCAATTAAACTTTTTTAAAGATAAATTATTTCTAATGTATTTCAAAGATATATTAGCCTTTTTCTTTTCTTCATGTCACTATGTTAAATATCCTAACTTTTTCTTTTTTTTAAATAAAAAACTTAAGCTATCTTTTAAATTAGCCATACTAGTGGCTTTGATTTGAAAATCTGAAAATTTGGAAATAAGTTCAATGTATTTGACAACCTTTATATCACCTCAGTTTTCTGTTTAGTTTCCTAAATTTTATGCTAGGTTCCCGTCCTTATTTCCTTATTCTTGCCTATATTTTAGCTTCACGCAAGGATGTTTTATAAGGAAAACAGTCTGCCACAATACCAAGAAGATAATCTTTTCTTCCCTCTCCAGTTTTGATATTATTGTCAATATTGACTATCTTGAAAAAATGCAACACAAATTACAGTCTGAATTCCACCCTTTGGAGTACATGAAGCAAATAAAAAGCTTGTTTCACAAGAGTTTTGTATCATATAAATTAAAAAGTAATTCAAATACATGAACTCATAAGTGTTTGAATTTTATGACCTCTGAGTCATCCTAAATACAATTTGATTGCCTTAGGGTGCATTGAGCTGTTGCAAAATATAGGTTGTTTTCACAAAAAGAAAAGAATCATATAAATGTGTAAGAATTAATTTTAATGTAATTTAAAATGTAACCTTGTCAATTGCAATATATACACTTGTAATTTCTGCTTTTGACTTGTACTAAACTGCACCATGATTATTACACAGGTAAAATATCCAGTGTTATTCTATGGCTACTGCAAGCATTGATTAAACTCTCCAGTGTTCATGAAGGCTGACAGGGATTCAAAGGAGGAAATGTAAAACTTGAAGGTACAGCAGTATAGTGACATTTCACTCTATAAAGCTGCCAATATTTTAATCCCGCACGTAAATCATTTTCATCAGTCCAATTCCATATCTTAATTTGTGTAGCAAACAAAGTATTGGATTGCATTATGTTTAATAATTAAGAATGTGATATCAATTTCCATATATTTTAAGTTCCTGGACAAGAAATAGAGTTAACATTTTTAGTTTCAGTTTGTTTGTTTTACAGAATAAGAATGATTAAGGATTAGGTCTAATATACATGCTGTGATCAGCCAAACCTTCATTATTTCTTTTTATAGCACCTTTAGTGTCTTTGCCTAAGTGTTCTTCATCAATGTTCATGTTGTATTCATTTAGAGTGATGATTGATATGGTAATAGATACAGTGTGATTGAAAGCAACCTTTGTCAATAAGAAGGCCAAATACTCAAACAGCGTATTGGTTTGAGTTTGCTCATTATTGGAGACCTTTCATAGTCATATTGACTTGCTGTCCAAATGTTGTTACTTACCTGATGCTTTCATTGTTTAAATGGTATAGACATTGGTATTGAACATGACTTTTCCCAATATTTGTCCTAAAATACACACATGGCTCAATTATCCACTGAAAATTCTTAAGGGCAATTTCCAAAGTATTAAAATGGTATTTGGGAACATAAAATAAATGCTTGTGACAGAGAAAAATAGTGTATATCATGATGATGTTAATGCAATGTGATCTGCACTGTGAATTTGTTTTTCTTGATATTAGAAGATTACCAGAAGTTTGCTTTCTCTGAAATGCTTTTTCCTCACAGCAGAAGTCCAGGGAACCACATGGATTGTAAAAAAGAGCATTCCAGAATCACAGAAAATATATTTGTTCCCTTACTTGTAGATTTTGCCATTTAAGAATGTTTCTCTTGACAAAACTCTTCTGGACTTATTCTGGCTGTAATCATGTATTAGACATTCCTACAGAAGATGTGACCTTGATCTTGATACTAACGCATTTCATGAATGTGAAGAAAAATGCACTCTCCTTCCTTCTTCAGAGTCACTGTACTTTGAAACTTGTCAAGAGACCAGGCTCCACTAAACTCTAGTGCAAAAAAAAAAAAAAAAAAAAAAAGTACAGGTACAATATAAACAAAAAGAAAAATGTTTATGCAAATATAGCAAGTCTACATGGGACTTCAGAGTTGCTGATGTTTTATGATTTTCAGAGCAGCCCAAATAGCAGGAGGGAACTAAAATTCCTCTGGGAGGACACAGAACAGGGGAAAATCATGGATTTGGTATGAGAGGTTTTAGATGGCATAGACAGTTCTCTGTCCTAACAGACAGTGTAATTACTATGAAACAATATTATGATTCTATCCTTTCTGACTTGTCCATCTCTTTCACAAGATATCTTCCATATATTCTTAAAACTTCAGACTTGCTTTAAATAAATCTTTTTCATGGCTTAAGAGGTCTTCAGTTACCTTCTTTCCCCCTCTATTTTGCTGCCAAAAGAGAGTAGTTCTGTTTCAGACTTTTCCAGGTCCCCTCAGTTTTGAAAACCCACTCAAAAATGATATGATAACATAAATTAATTAATTTTTCATATATGAGAGTTAGGAAAACAGAGAAAGTACATGAAAGTTTTTCTCTTTTATCTCATATTTATATTTCCTCTAAATAAAGACACTTGACTGAAAAGTTCATTAATAATTTCATATTTATGAACAACCACAAGTGATTTTTCAATCAAGCTTACCTATTGTTCAATTAAATATACAGAAAACTTTTACCGTTTTATGAAGTCTCCTGTGACAGTTCCTTCAGAAAAATGCAATGAAAAGCTAGTTTGAAAGATCTGAAGCTACAACTGTTGTTAAAGGTTAAGGGTTAGGTGGATTTCCTTCCAAGGCCCGAGTCATCCATTTTAGTCATTAAAGTCCCTGTATTTGTTTATTGTGATTTGACGAGCAGTTTTGTCCTTTAAAATCACCTGTTGCTAGAAGTAACACCAAACTATGGCACTTTGTTCCTTAACAGTCAGCTGTCTTTTTTGCTCAATTTCCTTACTTTATGTCTCTGTCTGGGCACAGTTCCTGAACTCGTTACCTCACCATCATCACACTGCATCTATAGTAGAAGGTTGCTAATAATATGCAGGAAACAATCCTTTCCTGCATTAGGATGTGAGAATGGACACTGAAGAATACTATAGAAAGGGGTCTTTCTCTTGTCTAAGTGTCATTATTTTCTCCCTGTGTCCCTGGAAATACATGCAGGTCTAGCAAATGCCTGAGGTAAAGTTTTTTTCATTCATTCATTTCTGAACTGAACAACCTCTTCAAATTGAATGTACACTCTAAAAGGAAATATATATATATATATCCTTGTTGGGCTGGATAAAAAGATAAATTTTTTATTTCAGAGTTCAGAGATGTGTTCAGCAATATCACCCCTATATTTTTTTAATAATGGTAAATATAAAATATAATATATAATGTAAATATATATTATAATGTAAAATGCTATGTTTATTCCTTTTGGATTTTACTTCACTTTTGGTAATGTTCCCTTAATTAAAAATAAATGAGAAAATTCACACCTGTGGATATTTATTAAAAAATCTCAGGGCAGAAGCCCTCCATCTTCTTACATCATTTAATTTATAGGAATTGAATGCTGTACTGTACTCAGGATAATTATTAAATACATACCCCTCCCAGAAAAGTAAGTATAAGTTTAGGTATTTGAGGAGGTTTTTCCCTGTCTTTCATATAATACTGATGAGAAAACTTAGGAAAATAAAGTAAACAAATCATCAGTATCATTGTATTCCCATCTGCAGCTCTCTTGCCTTAATAGATTATACTGTACCAAAGAGGAGCATTTGCATTGCCCACATTCTAATGTCAGTAATGCAAACTCTAAATTTACAATGTGTACAATTGGAAGAAAATGGCATAATCACTGTTGTGACTCCTTGGCTTTACACATGCTAAATGAAGTTGCCCCCTGAGCAGCTGAGTAAGACTTGTTCAAATTATAATATTTTGCTTAATATTTACAAGAAGCTGGCATTGAATAGCACCTGAACACCAAGACAAGTCCCACGTCAAGCAAATGGGAAAAGCATGCCATCAATGCTCCTGGTCTCTGAGCAGAAGGTACACAGAGGGAAAGGTTACAAGTGCTGACATATAAAGTAGAAAGGTAATATGAACAGCAGATGTTGTGAATGACAATTCAGCAATATAGAAAGGAGCCTGGAGAGTGCAATTAGAAACAAAGTAGATGAAAATATACCTGATGACAGGCAGCCAATAGAGTGTAAATCTTCATTTTTCTTTCTAGAGTGATAACAATGTTCTTTTCCTCTGCCTTTTGGGAACTTCTACATAATATTGGTGGGCAGATATGATTCCAGGCTTCTCCTCTTCTGAGCTGTCAGGAACCAAGCTCTCTAAACTGGAAACAATTCCAGTTATTGGGATTTTGTCCAGAAGTTCAGAAAGGAATAGGAAAAGAGGAAAATTCAGGTCATAACATTTTTATTCTCCAGTAACATAAGTCAGCAATTGCTACTTTTTACTTGATAATAGTTACTTTTTATTTTATAAGTCAGTCTGGAACACAGAAGGCGTTGAAGTGCCTAACACTTATGAGTAACCTCTTTTGGTGTTGAGAGAAAGAAAAAAACCAGCTCCTGCAGGATTCCTACTGGTGAGAGGGCTTCTGGAAGAAATGGTGTTCCTTTGGATAGATTGCACTGTTGGGGAAGTTGATGGGAATCTACTAGGGTTAACTGAAAAAAAAAAATTGCACAACTCTTTTATAACTTTGGAGCTTACAGTACCAACACAAAAAAAAGTTATTTAATGAGAGGGAATAAAATACTCATGCAGGTAAAAAATAGGCAGCTGTGAATCAAGAGCAAAGAGTCACTCCAGCTGTGAAACAGATTGCAGTGGGCACTAAAGGCACTGTACACAGGAACGTTTGCAAAATCTGTTTGGATTGTGAAGGAGTTTGTTTTTTCAGGGAAGAGTAAAAATTTTGTGCAAGACGTTTTCCTTTGGTGGTGAAGCCCTGAAGTATTATGTGCTAAGCTCCTTTTCAAGAGAGATGAAGCATTGCAGGGACTTCTGAGGAAAGATGGAGAGAGCCACATGAAGCTTCTGTTTTAAAAACTCAAAAGACAATCAAATTGTGGAATATTTCTCTGTTTAATTGTGAGCTTATTCCAGGGCCCAGTGGGTGAATGATAATGTGGCTTCGAGGGAATCTGGAGGATCTGATCTAACCTGCTGAAAACTGAGATGTTGCATTTGTGTTCTTCTTCTTGAGTTCATGAGCAGCATTGGGCACAATGAATATTTACACACAGTAATAATATTTACCATTGCTAAGTATAAAGATTTCTAGAGGGATAAGATAGCTGCTCATTAGCAGGCATTTTGGGTTAGTAAAGACAGCTAATGGAACAATGTAAATGATGTGAGGAAAAATAGGAGGATGCTTTCGAACCATCTGACCTATGTTAAAGAACACAAAAATAGGTGGAGTGGCAGGTGGAGGATTTAATGCATTAGGTAAGCAAGTCTGAAAGGGAGGAGTCTTTCAGAAGTATTCTATGTTTTACATTGTCAATAGCAGGTACCAGATATTAACATTTAGAATATGAAAAGACTAAAGAGAAAAATGTGTGGTAGAGAATCTAACAATGAGGAAAACTGAAAGCTGGTAAGAAATAGAAAAGAAATAAGTTTGGAGATTTGGAATTCAAGCGCTGCAGAACATGAAAGGCTAAGGATAGAACAAAAATACAGTCTCATGAATTGAAGGAATTGAGAATCTATAAAATCAAACAGCTAAATCAATAGAAAGTTTGAAGGAAAATTAAAGATTGTTAAAGATGTAGGATTTAGGAGCAAAATATATTTCTTAAAAGATAACATATAGGACTAAAAAGGGTACAAAGACAGAGAGGGAAGACTGGAGCATTCCCTAGGTTCCTTTGGTAGACAGAGAGAGAAAGACAGATGATGAATGCTTGAGGTAGTCTAAGGTGCAGAGGAGCAGACAGAATGATATCAAAGAGGGGCAAAGAAAGGGGTGACAACAGGGGAGAGGGAGGTTGGGGAGGGAAGGACAAACCTGTGAGCATCACAACCAGAGAGGATGATAGCTTGGAGGTCATAAATACAAATGAGTGAAAAGCTGTGGAAGAGTGAGGGGTAGTGAAGGAGAACAAGAGGTGATCTGATAGAAAAAGCACTAGAATTTGAAGATAAATAAAAGGAATTGGATTTATGTGTTGGTTGGGTTTTTTGTTTGGTTTTATTTGTTTGTGATTTTTGGGGTTTTGTTTTGGTTTTTCTTGTTTTTCTTTCAGTTTTGGGGTTTTTTTTGTTTGTTTGGGTTTGGGTTGTTTTTTTTCTTTTTGGGGGGTTTGTTTGTTTGTTTACTTTTCCATTTTTTAAAAAATAAAGGTTTTACCACATAGTACAGTTTGCTTCATACTTAAAACTCTTAATAGAAAATTTTATATCTTTATTTTGCATACACAAATATCCATCTAAACGTTGCCAATGTTACTATTAGGAAAGAGAAATTTGCTCCAAAGAAACTACCAACAATATCAGCAAACAAAGAGAGATTTTCCCAGCAGAGAGGTGAATTTATGTCTGCAAACTAACTAACCAGATGAAATTTATATATTCAATGTTAGTGCATAAAATTTAAACATTTTATTGGTGTTTGCCTGTCTATGATGCATTCATCTCCAGCTAGATGCTAATACTGTTTGTTAATGTCTTTTCCTGATGGCATGTGACTATAATTTTCTGAGTGTATCAGATCTGTTTAGCCCTGCCCAAAATAAAATAGCATGAAGATATAAATGCTAATGGAGAAAGTGCACCATGGGGAATGCACATCATAACATGAAACTACTTTCTTTATGTACATGAGCTTTAAGCAAAGAATCTTGGGGTTTGTTTGAGGTTTGATTTTTTTTCAGCATACTCGCTCCCTAGATTTCTTTCTCCTTATAGCTTGTTGTATGTCACATACTACATATAAAATGAAGCTCAAATTGCTACTTGCTACAAATTAAGCTGAAGAAGATCTGTGTCTGACCATCCTAAAGCTGTGAATTGAGCTTTCATGGATGGATGATTTTATTTCAAGTCACTTCTTTTCATTACAGTTGCCCCAACTATGGACTTCATTTCAGAAGGGCTTAAGAGGTGAGTGCAGGCAGTTTTGACATAAGTTATATGAATAAGTGTCATGGTGGGGGAATTACATCAGATGTGAGATCAGTATTTGTGTAAGTGGTAACTGCACCACACAAATAAATACCTGAATGACATGAATATCCTAAAAGGATTACAAAAGAATAAAAGAACAAATGTACAGAAGTCCAAGAAGACAAAAAAATTTCTTTAGAAACACTGAATTCTCAAATGAACACAACTTTTAAAGTGTGGTATTGCAGTTTGATGCCTATGTCTTTAATACATATAACTTGTATAATGATACACTGTTATTAGAGACTTATCATGCTTGATGTGCAATGCAGAGGCGTTTGCTTTGATGAATTGGAATTTGCTGTCATGAATCCAATGGCAGCAATGAGACACATCACTACCACTAGCATTCAGAGGCTTATAGCTATAATTACCCTATATTAATACATAGGCATATACAGGACAGAAGCAAATCTCTGTCTATTTGTGTCCTCCACCACAAAATTCTTATTTCCTTCAATGTTTTATACAGCTTATATGTTTCAAACTTAATCCTGCATATCAAAATAACACTTAGTCTTTATAGCTATGCTAAGTGTTCATATCACTAAGCATGTATATTATTCTAGACTTATTTCTGTGAGATTTATGCAAACTGTATAAAGAAGTGGAGTAAGAGAGAGAGAATTGAGAATTTCTTCCCTGCTTAAAAAGGATTTCAACTATTCAAAAGATCTGAGAACAGTAGAAAGAGAAACATAAAGGAAAACAGTAAACTGTAGGAGCTGCATCCTTTGTTATAAGATGCATATTCATTGGAGAAAATAAAAGCTGGAAATATTTTAAAATTGCACATATACAATTTACAGCTGCTCTGACTATTCTCTATGACATTCAGTTATAAAACAGACAGCTTGGCTCTGTTTATGCAATTTTACAACTGTCAGACTCTTCCTTAGAAATAATAAAAATGCAGCTTGTGAAATGGCTTCAGATATGGGAAGCTGCAAGGATTTGTATGAATTTCTAAAGTTCTTAAAGTCTTGTTTAAAATTTTGGGGAAGGAAAAAATCGCTCATTGCCCATAATTCTAGAAGATTTGGAAGAGCAAATGTACCAATTTCTTTTTTTACACAATGTGAAAATTACCAAATTACCAGGCAAATTGTCACTGTGTCATTGCCATATTGCCATACTTTTTTTTTTTTTTTTTTTTTTTTTTTTTTTTTTTTTTTTTTTTTTTTTTTTTAATTTTTGGTAGGTTTCCATGAAGATCAGAAGCAGGACAGGGTCTGACCCAGTTTGGGAGCTCATGGGGATGCTATCCACAGTAGGGTAAGTGGCTTGTGTAATATACAGGAATATGATGTAATCTAAGAACAGCCTGGAGACATTCAAGAGGTGGGTTTGCCTGTGGTATAACTTGCAAACCTGCAAGAACTGTCTTTGGTAGTGTAGTCTGGATGTTTGCTATGTGTACCTAGATTCAATACAAGTGCTACCCTTAAAAATGCCCAACCCTAGAAACACTCTGAACTCTGGTGTCTTACCGCCACCTGTTTTGTACAAAACTGTTCTGAAACTATTGCATTTATGAATTCATGAAGTATCTTTCCACTTCTTTTCTTTAACAGTTTGATTTTTAGAAGTTATCTTCTTGTTTTACTGCAAAACAGGAACCCACATCTTCCACCCCTCCTCCCCATTTCTCCTGCAACCAACTGTGGCTTTATGTTTTGGTGAGGGGGGTTTTAAGTTCTGGGAGGGATTTGTGATGGTTTCTTTGGGGGTTTTTAGTCAGCTGCTTGGTTGGTTGGATTTGTTTTGTTTTGTTTTGTTTTTTTTTAAGTTATTCTGCTTAATATTAAAGGTATGTTACACTATCTGCGTATCTTGCTTGTGACATACTTTATCTGATTCACTTTTTAATTTGTCTGAGCTTGTCTTTTCACCAGAGATGTAGTCTTTTATTGATTAAATAATTCATTTAGCTGTCCCCAAGATGACAAATCTGCTTATTGTCATGAGAAAGTTGATATACTATACTTTGTTTACAAATGTTGTACAATAGTCAGAAAGTAATGTATAACTACAACATTTTTATAGATTTTACATATTATGTACATTTCATTAACAGTTACATCTAGCAATAAATGTATATTTATTTGACAAAAATTGAAATTGGCACTAAAATAACTCACATTTATTGGTTGTGCTCAAAGTAAAGAGAATCAGGAAAAATTCACATGGTGAATTAACTTATGAACCCTTTAAAAATCTTATCATATTTGCTAAGCTCTTCCATTTAACCCTTTCAACACTGCTTTGGGAATGCACAGAGATTTCCTCCCACTTTCTAAACATGTGAGCATATGGCATATTGCATACATCCATAGATACATCCCAATTTTGCCTCTCTGCATGAACTTCTTATATGCATTCCATGTGTTAAGAAGAGTTCATCTTGTTAATCTTGTGTTTAAAAATATAACTCTGTTCCTAATTTGACATTACATTGAAGTAGACATATTTTTAAATGACAGTTCCAAGAAATTCTGGGGGTTTTTTCCCTCCCCTTCTTCACTCACAATACTACCCAGAATCTGGATTAACATATTGAATAAAAAAAATTATCATCATTACCATCACCTTTTCAGCTACAGATCTCCAGCCAGACACAATTTTAGTCTCTGCTTGTAGAACCCATACTGTTTCAGAGGCCGTTTCAGAAATGGGCTCTGAGAGGGCTTTCCAAATTTGGATAAGATGAGCAATGAAAGGGAGCACAGCAAAATTAGAGATTATGCTTAGCACCCTACTTTCATCCTGATAAAAATGCCACATACAGCAGAGACATTTGCAAGTAATTATTGTCAAGGAAGAGTAAGAATGGCAAATGTTTTGTATTTGAAAATTGTTCTTTCTTGCATTTGGGCCTGGTATACTTCTTCATCTCATCAGTTAAACCAAAGGATAAATGTCTTGCTTTCAAGGCAATAAATTCATAGAAACAAAGGAAGGAATATTGTAAAATTTTCCTAATTTTCAAGGCATTCCATTTTTATATGTAAATATATTTTACAAATGTTGGATAACATCTTGCTAGAAAAAAAGATGCTGGAGAAATTAGGAAACATGCTAACTAGAAAATGTAGGTGATCTAATCTTCAAGTGAAGTGGGATAGAAAGAGTTTATACCATTACTAAATAATCAGCAAAAAATGTGCTTCGGCTGCAAATGTAAAATATAAATCCTGTAGGTTAGAAACTTTGGAAATATACTATTTCACTTCCAAGGCAATTTTTTTCATTCTATTTTATCTATGTATTAATTTTACATTTAATGGCTTTAAATGTAACAAAAAATTGACCTGTGGTGTTCAATAGACTATTACAACTCCCAAAACCATGTTAAATGCTTTAGTTTCTAAAGGAGCAAGTTTGGGTTATTTTTATTGCCTGTGTCACTCAAAAAATACATACGGTGGGTTTATAAAGATGTATGTTTATGGATGTCTGTGTCTACTGACCTACTGCATATATAATGTACCTGAATTTATGTATTTATATATATGTATGTTTATATATGTTGACTAACAGGTAAATAAGCATTTTGAAGTTATTATAACCACCCAAGTTCTTGCATAATGTCAGTATTTCCTCACAAGTTTTCACTGTTATTTTCCTCACAACATTTGAACATTATTGATGCATATCATTCTGTAGAACCCTCCAGTGAATTCAAATTATATATACAGACTTTCAGTTTATATTTTTGTCATTTTATAAGTCTTTATACACTGTGCTTCAGTAGAAAAAATGCTTCACATATGAAAAAAATTAAAATACATTTTCATAAAAAGGCCACAAATTATTGATAAACACATCTATGTTTGCAGATTGGTTATTTCTCAGAGGTTATTTGGGGTCATAATTGTAAATCTCATTACCTTGCTTGAAGGAGAAGGTCTCTTTCATTATTACGGTGCTGAGGTCCATATCCCTGAAGCTAATTGCAAGGTATTGCTTCAGAGTTCTAATTGTTTGCCATCAAAATAGCTGTGTAAGCTTGATTAACAGTGTTCAGCAACATTCATAATAGTCCAAGCCTGGTCCTGCATAAAATAGAAACTGGGAAAAAATCAATAAGATTTAATAAGATCAGGAACAATCACTTACAATAGTACATCAATCACACAAAGTAATAGGTGCAGGATTTGATAGGGTCCTGAACTGCCTGAGAGATTCATAACCAGCACTCGTTAATGATTTGTTCATTTGCATTTTATCAATCCAGCTACAGCTGACAAGCAGAAGGAGCAGTAAGGAAATATGTTGACTTAAACTCATCAGAGTTTGCAATTAAAAAAAAACCCAGATAACTTAATAGGAAAATCAGACGTGGCTATATATGTGGAGGGTGTGTGTATGTACACATGTAGCTGTGCTCTTTCTTGCTGCAAGATTATAATAAATTACCACTCCATAGTGGCTATTAGTATTCCCATAATCCCTCAGAAAGTCTGCTTATGTCTGAGAAAAAGTACAACAATATATAAATTTTTAAATTCTCCTCAGTGCTTCACAATGTTACTTTCTCATTGCATTTCACATAGTGTATTGCCATCACAATATTTAATATGAAACATGCATATTGTCTTGTTTTCGTACCCTTTTAAATAAATAAAGCCCTGGGCTTTGCCTTGGGCCAAACCCATATCAAACACAAAACCAATAGTAATGAGATGGCTTTCTGGTGATTATTATTTAGCATTATATCCTATATCAGCAGATTTTATGTCTTTCTAAAGTAATTAAGTTTTGTTTACTATCTGAACATTTTTGAAATTGTCATGAATAAACATCAGATCTCATTTATCCAGACTCTTGCCTGTTTGTAATGCATCAGTCTTTTGTTTAAAATAAGAAATCCAGAGCCAAGCCAAGCTAAAATGCTACAAAAAACCCCCACATGAGCTGCCTTGTGTGTGGATGAGTTATTTAGAGAGTGATCTTATAGGTCTAGCTGAAGATTGTTTGTTTGCCTGTGTTTGTTGGGTCCATTTTGATGAGTGCCTCATTATAAACCAGATTACACATCTCCTTTTACTGAGGAGCAGTTTGCCCTGTTAGATGTAGTAATTCTAATTTATATCCCAATTAATGTGTTTCCCTAGTATATAGCCTTTTCTTGTCCTTGCACCAGATTTATTTTTTTTTCCACAGACAAAACCTTAAAATACTGTCTTTGGTTCTCAAGAGTATCTCGTGACCCAGAACATGTTTTGTTTATGTGTACAATCCCTTCTTTTGCTCATTTTAGTCAGCATACACATTTTAAAAGGAGAGCAGCAAATTATTAATCAATATATGCTCCTGTCACATCATCTTATGCTATGACAGCATCTAATACCAGCACAAAGTCTGGGCTTCCTTAACACGTGGTTTAAAATGGAGATTGCTACACAGCAGTGTGATATGGAAGGCATTTAATTTGGGTTTTCTGTGCTGCATCAGGCCCTGGAAACTGTAATGGAGGACCTTGTCACCAGATTAGGTGACACTATGATTTTGAGGCAAAAGGATGACTGAATTCACGGGCTGACTGACGCTGTGATTTTAAGATTGCACCATGACCATGCCAGTGGTACGTGTTCCATGGAGAAAGAATTGGCAGGCTGGTGGCTTTGTCAGAAAATTGGCTCAATCTCTAACGAGATTTCAGAATCTATATTCTCTAAACTGCTATTCTGGGACATGTAAAAACTATCAGCTACTGTATTAATTATGGATTAGTTATAATAACTATTAATTTTATAGTACTTTCAATTTTTTTATAACTTTACAAATATATCCTGAACTGGATAATTAAATCCATGAGCTGTATTAAAATCAGAGTAGTAATAAAAGAAAGGGAATATTTTGCTACAGTAAGTCTTGAGAAAAGGATATTCTTTTTCTGATTCTGAGCTGACCATGAATAATTTGTGGTTTTTAATAAGTATGTTTGCTTCATTAAATGGCTGTTTAATGAAGAAATACTATAGCATCTGAATTTGCTAGATAGTCTTGGATAAAAATATTAATTTGGTTGTTACAGGCCTGTGATTTAAAGCTGTGCTATTAATTTCTCTGAGTAGGTTTGATAAAATAGTCCCCTTGTCAGCTGCTACTTCAGCCTCCCCTGAAAGTTGTCCCCGAGTCACAGATACCCTGTAACATCTAAACTACTGGAGTCACCAACTAAATTCAAGCCCAGGCTGATTTCTATTCCATTTAAGTCTAGATTGCAGAGTCTAGCAAGAGCTAAAATGGGCCACAATGAAGACTCTATCCTCAGAAAAAGGAAACAGAAATGCCTGGAGTAGTTTCCTTTCCAATTTACTGACAGATGTGAGCTAGCACCTTCAGTATCCAGCTAGGTTTTGCTATTCCTTGATTAAGCATGTATTGCTTTTTCAGGAACAAACCTTCATCCCTGACTGCTGTGCCTGCAATGCAGACTGCCAGTGTCTTCAAAGGAGAATACTTCCCCAAATCCATAAGCAAAAGGCCAGGTATTTTTTCATTTCAGGTTAACTGCTTGTTTTCAGATACATGCATGCGTGATACCCAATTGTCAGCTTTCTGCAGTATGTATGACCTTGAGGGGTAAACGTGTGACTCATGAAATGGGGATGGACTTTTGCTTTCTGGCTGTGGTCGAGGGCTGTGACTTTTAGTGGGTCTTCCCTTTGTGGGAAACCCTCAGCCACAGTGTTCTGCACTACTCTCTGGCAGCATCTCTCTGTCTCTGTGGCCCAGGACAGATGGATCCTAGACTTTCCTGACCAAGACATGAGACCAGAGAAAGGAGACCTCTGAAATGGCCTGGGTAGGTGAGAAAAGCAACAAGGAGCAGAGATATATGTCATATATAAGGGATGGAGACATCTGTGTGACCTAGACACACTTACCATGTGCAGGTATGTCCAGTGATTGATGAAAATATCCATTTTTGTCCAGGTATGAAAATATTAACATTTATTTTTAATGAGTGCATCACTGCTTGGATTCTCATAGGCAGTAATTATCATTTTGCTCTCTAAGACCCAACTCACAGGCCAGATCCTTAAAAGAAACTTTTCAATCAGTTTCACTCCTTAGAGAGGTTAAAAACAGAATCAATGAAAGATTTCCAGAATTTCAAGAAACTGGGGGAAAAGAAGGAAAATTCACAGAGCTTGTTATGGAGAATAACAATAAAAAATTATGCAAATCACATAAAAATGAACATAAAACCAAGGAACTAATTATCTGAGATGCCTAATAAAAAGTGGTAGCTTGTGTTTACACTGATTTTTTTTTCCATTCTACAAGAGCTATGTTGTTTTCCCTATGCTTGTTATGACTCTAAAAACACTATGTTGGAAAACTATCTTCTTGCTAAAAACAAAATAAATACAAGTTTTAGAAGTGCTTTTCCTTGTCTCTTTGCAAAGTGTTATATTAAAAATGTTTTAATATTACTGCTACTGAATTTTTAAGTGTGACAATATCACATTATTCTAGACTTTGGGAGAGTCTAAATGCACTGTATTTCTGTGTTGTTATAAAAAGAAGTGACTATGACAAGCTCTCTAAATATTCTGGGTGAATAAAAAGCAAAATACTCCAAACTGGGCATTCTTCCATAGGAGGAAATAATGGGAAAGCAAGATCCAGTTCTAGGCAACACCTGGTCTGTAAAGACACAGCACACTAGAATGTTTTCTAACCCCAGAGACAGAAAAGAAGGGATTTCATCAGTATGGCCGTGATTTGTGGATAAGAAAGAAGCTCAAACAGGTATTATGGCCTGTGACTGACAACTGGTCCTTACACTAGCTGTGACATGCACAGACTTGGCAAATGAGAATCAGTGTTTACCATAGTTACAAAGCAGGTGTGGAGACCAAGCTGGAAAAAAAAATAGCTTCTGCTTATCAAATTCTAAATATTATACGCGTTTTGGAATTTTTAAGGTCTGGTTCTGAAATAAACACACTAAAAGCAATACAAATTCTGAAGACATCATGTTAGGTAACACTGTTAGTAACCAGAGCTATGTCCTTCAGTGAATTCCAAAGATATTCTGTTTGACTTCTATTATTTCAAGATTTTCCCCTAGAATATTTAAAATATAGGCTTGATTTTCTTCTTCTTTCTTTTCCTTCTTCCCCCTCTTTATCTTTTCTTTTTTTCTTTTTTTCTTTTTTTTTTTTTTTTTTTTTTTTTAAATCTTGTCACCATGTTGTCATTTTTTGTCATGTGTATTATTCCAGAAGGATTTGATGTCTGGAGTGATTGCATAAATCAACTCAACTATGTCACTACTTATAAGTTTGCAATATGTTAACTCTCTTCATAATTTACATAATGTTTAAATAATATACCTTCTTTTTCCCTTATCCCCACATTAATGTGATTAGAATCAGTGGAAGCGCTATAATTTTCTTGTAACGTGTGCTTTCCACCTACGCTTGCTTATTACAAGAAGTATCGTTTCTAAAACTAGCAGCCTCTGATCAGTTTAGCTGTCAAAAATTACTTTTTTCCAAGAACAAAATTGCCTTATAAAATATATTATTGTTTCTACTTAGCATTCCTGTTAAGGTAAACAAACAACAGAAAATTGTTGCTTTGTCTTATTTATTTCCACCCTGGCATCTAACTGTAAGTAGTAGTGGAATACATCTTCTGATATATTATGCAATTAAATTGATGGATGGTTAATTGAGTCAGTATGGCATACCATATGTGTACTCCTGACCTGAATGTCACTGGTCAGATTAAGGCTTCACACGTTTGACCAAAGAACATATGCTGTTATTGAGAATGTGGCTCTAGATAGGATAGGGATTTTAGTCCATAGAAAAAAAAATCATCATAACTGGCTTTGCTCTTTGGTTGTTGGAGCTCTGACTCCTTAGGAGTCCAGCTGTAAAGGACTTTAAAAATAATGAAAGTTATTAATTAAAAGCTTACTGACATCACGGCCATTAACTTTGGCAGGCTCTTTCATTAATTTATTTGAGGTCTCTTATTACATGACATATCCTCATCATAGCATTTGTGCCTTTGTACATGCAGCTTGAGGTCTTATTGGCTTTTAATTTGAGTTCAGCCTTTTTTTTTTATCCCAAATGCCTTCTTTTTTGAAGAAATAAAATATTTTCCTTATTGGTGGGCATGATACGTATGCAAGCAATGAAGTAGCAGAAGGAGGGAAGCTCATACACCTTTAATGACAGTGACACACAGACATCAAAACATGTACAGATTCTCACACAGAAACAGTCTTGTATATATAGTTACATCACAGTTGCAAATAGTGGTATTTTTAGAAGCGCCTCTCTAAAACATTGTTTTCATGATGATTAGTCCTAGTTTTTGGCAGATTTAATATTTCTGTTTTATCTTATTTATCTAAATAATATTTAATGACATTGTATTTTTTGTCAGCTATTTTGCATATTTTACTTCTAAACCAGCTATTATGGGAGCTATTTTAGCTTCACAAATGTTTTAAAGTAAATTATGTTATTTTACAAAATTATTGCAGTAGAACATACATCTGAGCAATAATGTTTTATCCTTGACATTGCTTTGAAGACTCATCCATTTTGACAGGTAACTGCTTTAAAGCTATTTAGTTTGCATCAACACTGAGATAAAACGAGACTTGAACAATATGTACCATAGAAGAAAAAAATACACTGTCATTACATGGTTAGAAAAAACAAAGATTTGTAATGGGAAAAAACAGCTAATAGAGAAATATCTTTGATTCAGTCATTGCTTATTGTAGCAGACCTGCATATTCTTTGTCCACTGACTTAACCTAGAAAAAGAGTAGTACTGTCTCTGCTGCATAATTTGTTACTGCCACTTTGAGAAAGATTATGATAATGTACATATAACAAAATTGACAACAACGGAGGAGTCCCGTAATTTTGAACTAAATTCAAGGAGGCTGCTCTGAGCATGAGAACTAACAGTGTCTTCATTATGATTAGCTTACCTTTTCAAGTGTTCTGCTAGGAACCTCTATCACGTAAATTGAGGCAGGAACTTTATTATCATCACTATAGCAACTGCAGGGAAATTTATTTCAAAACAGTTGGCTACCTGAAAATTTTCTCATGATGGAAAGAACAGCAGATGATATATACATTTTAATTCATTTTCATTTATTCCTGTTTTGAAGTGCTTCATAAATGAGTGAAAGGCTTTTTTGTTGTTGTTTTAAAGACAAGATGGCCAGTTCTATCTTAATTTTTTTCCTAATCCATCTTTTTTTCACTAGGAGCAAAAAGGAGTTCTGAAGGATTTTGGTTCTATTATTATATGTAAAACTTTAATTATGCTAAGATATGGAATATTTCAAATTGACCATTTAATGCACAATTCTCTTCATTATTTAATTTTTGAGCTTAGCTGTTACCTGGCTTTTCTCTCGACTTTGATCTAAAATCACATAATCACTCAGCAAGAATGGTGAAGCGTGCATTATTTTTTTATTATTTTCCCATGGTGTTATTATATTCTGTGCCTAAAGAAAAGGAATAACTGCACAGATGGATTTGTAGGGGATGTGAGGAAACTGTGGATGCACATAGAAATTGAATGCAAATACAAGGAAGTGTCTATTTTTTTCTCCATGGCAGGATGGATCCCATGTTCACAATTGTAATTTTTCATGCACGACCTCCCTTCTGTTGCATTTCTGTAATTACAGGGCTAGCATAATGCTGAAGACAATAGTAATGTTTCAGAAACTGGCATCAAGCTTTTATTGAAAATGTACAAACATTTTTTTTTCTATTTCTTTCTGGTCCACGATAGTTTCATTCTCTTTAAAATGAAGAAAGAGAAAGACAGTGTTTTGAAACACGTGTTCCATTAAATGAGCAGAGAGAAATGGAGAAATAGCTGTCTTGAAACCCTTTTTCTCCAAAAAATATAAAAAGTGTAAAAACTCCTATTATTTATGCATCGTGGCTGCTGTTCCATTATGAAAGTGCAGTGTATCTCAACGGTACCCCATATAACACACTTCAGTCACTGCTGTAACCAATGCCCATTTTTTATTGAAAAAGGCAGTATAAAGTTTACTGCAATCTTCATTAACAAAAAGATCACATTGTGGGGACTTCTTTAGCTCTCTTTAACTTTTACATCTTACTTGTAGCCAAATTTCTCTCAATTCCTCCTAAAAAGAAGAATATTTTATGCTTTGTATTTCAGGGGGTTCTTCCTTCTACTATAAAATGGAAATATGTTAATTTTCACATACAGGAAGGCACTTAAAAATTGCTGAAGATGAGAAGGTAAGATTGAATGCAAAAGAGTCAACACAGTTGAATATTTTGGATACTTCACAAGAGATTTATTTTCATTTGATATTTTTAGTAAGCTCACCAGGACACCTACCTAAACAGTCAAGTTGTCCTGCTGTCCTAAAATAATTCATTGGGAAAGGTTGCCCCTCCAGAACATAATCAGAATTGCTCTCTGAAAGTATCTTTTTTTCCTTCTGTTGACTAACTTGGAGTCTATCGTACTCTTCCTTTACTAGCCTTAATTCACGAAAAAATCCATCAGGTCAAAATATTTTCACTCACAAATATTTCACAATGGCAATTTTCAATTGCAGTAAGTTTGGTTGGGTTTTTTTTTTTTTTGTTCAGTAGACTGGTTGGTTGGTCAGCTGCAGCTTTGTTTATTGGGGGGCATTTTTTGTGGTGTGGTTTGTTTATTTGTTTGTTTAGTTGTTTGGTTGGTTGGTTTTGACCCTTTTTTGTATCTACAAACCCTTGAAGAATATGAAAATCCCAGGAGACCACATCTTGAAATCATTGCTGCAAATGGGAGTTTTGCCAGTGACACCCCTAGGATCACTATTTCACCCTTTTACACAAATTAGGAGTCAATAAACAAATGTCTGTACCTTGGAAATGCAAATGGAATAAGTCAGGGTAACTATGTGAATGATCAGAGATGAAATTAGTTTTCAGTGCTGCTTAATAGTTATCAAAAGAACATCTATCATTAGGTATTATAATCCATAAACACAAATGATTACTTTGTGGAAGAAAGTGCTAGTGCTTTGAAAATCTATCTCTGGGCATTGAAACAGCTATTGTAAAATGTTGTTCATCTATATGACAGCTTAAAATATTTTTGAAATAGAGATCTCAATTTACTAAGGCAAAAGATCTATACATTAATGTATTTGGGCCAACGCCAGTATCTCACTGAAGTCCCATCAGAACCAGCCTCACTCCACATTGATTCACTATTCTGGTGGCATGCACATGCTTGCAGTGCTCGCATTTCTGCTACCCACAGAAAGCCAGCTACCTGTCAGCCCAGAGTGCACCCACAGGCCCTGCCACTCCTTCACCTTCCCCAAGGGCTTTGGCTGCCTTTTCTGTGGTCATCTCTGATACAGCACGGTGGTGGGACCCTGGTCGGAGCTGCAGAAGGAAGAGACTTGTTGGGGTCTCCCTCCTTCCTTCACCTGAGGTGCTTGCCCTGGATCCTTGCTGAAGCCTGTGTTTTTAATTTTCTGATCCTAACCCTGACCCACTGACCTGATATTCTGCCTTGCCTCTGGACTAGGCCTATTAGTGGGGACTTGTCTAGTGAGGCTGACCCTGGACCCTGTCACTGATCCTGCCATATACATCTCACTGGGCACAACAGGCTGGCACCCCGTCAGTGTGGCACTGACGGCTCAGCCTGACCACCACCCATGGACCCTGGCTCACGGCCCTTTACAAAGCAGCCTCCTCCTCCTCCTGCTTCTTGGCAGCACAACTCCCAAGGGCCAGCCAACCTGAGATAGGAAAGCAGTGCTCCCGCTCTTCAAGAATTGCTTTGTTTCCCCTCATTTTTGGTGCCTGCTCTGATTAACTAGTATCTGGAAAGATTTTGCTATGTATAATGTTTGGTTTTGATCGATACATAAGAGACAGAATGTATATCCCAATTTAGCCAATAATATGTTGTTCATCAGGAGCATAGAAAAGTTGATTTCAATCCATTTTTTTGTTGGATCCAGTGACTTGAACCTGAGCAGCTGTACAGCCCCTTTATATCCTCAGTTCTTATATATTCCTTTATGAGAAAATGTTCCATTTGCCAAAGCAGGCATTGTGCCAGAAAATGAATTATGAACTCCACAACCAAAGGATTAAGGTGATTGTATGTCATTATCACTTAGGAATTCCAACTTTGAATCCCACTGTAATGAATGTTTGTGAAGAATGGAACACTCCCAAAAGAAATACTCAGGGCAAATGCAGTCAAACACAAGGACTGTGACATTCACCTGAGATGCTGGAAGCTGGAAAGTCACTGTTTGAACGTCACTTCTCAAATACAAACAAAGGAAAAAACAGTACTCACCTGGTTATCTGAGGAAATGTGAAGGATATGTTCTTAACAGTTTGCCCTTAGAGTCTTATTATGAGGATTAGATAACATGTTGTGATGAAGAATGGAAAACTTAATATATTTTGTTTGGAAATCCTAGCTCTTTCCTGTCTGTCCAAAAGGTTATCTTCATATTCTGATGTACTAATACTAACATCTCAAATTGTAGAAGAAAATAAATTTTAAAAAATCACAGTCTTGAGTTTCATGTCTGATCTCTCTTCTTGAACTTCAAACGTAAACTTTGTTAAAAGTCCTTCTTAACATTTCTGGTTCTCTACCATCCTCTAACTCTTGAAATGTTCAAAAAGATAGTTCATGCATAATACATTAGGTGAAAAGTCTATAAATTTTTTTGCTTTTAATTCATTTAGGAATCAAACTAATTTCATTTTCCTCATTGAGGTTTTTTTCATTCTTTGTAAAACAATCATTAAAACATTCAAAATAATAGAAGTGGAATAAGAAAGCACATCAAACGTAGTTTTAATAATAGATTGCATTGTTAAGTCAGAAAGAATTAGGTAATTTTAGACAGTAAATATTTTAATGCATATTCTCCTCATAGCTTGTTAATTCATTTAGTTACATTAGAATAGTTGCATAAGAAAAACAACATTTTTTGCTAAATCAATTATCATAGAAAGCATTTTCTTAAAGTTTATGCATTTACATTACATATGAATGAACAATATTTTGTTTATATCTAATTTAAGAAACATGTTTCTAAGGAATTAAGAATGTGTCCAGGATAGAAGGGAAGGGGAGGTATCTGACTTTGTTAGAAGAAAAAAGGGACAAAAATTCTCTAAGACCATCTACTCAGAATTTGGGTTTAGGCAGAGGAACATCCCTGAATCAGAATCTTGATCAGTAGGGTCCCATGGAATTAAGTGAAAACTTATCAATCTGTTCAGCTGAGAAGGTGGTCAGAAGGGAATGTTGGTAAAGAATTTTCATAGGGGTTAAATAGAGAAAAAAAAATTTCAATTTGAAGTATTAAACATATTCTTAGAATTATAGGATGGCTTTTTCAAAATCTTTGCAACACTCTATAAGCCTAAGTCCCATTAACTCTGGAAGTGATTTGAATGCTTTTGAAAACCTAAGTTACATACTCAAGTAACAAGTATTTTTAAAATAGTTACCAATACCATGTCATCAGTGTCTAAATACCTTGTAATATGAAAAAAAAAAGACATGGTTAGGCATGTCCACTGTCCACAGCAAAAGGCATAATTTGAATTGAACACAGATGTAGAAGCGATAAAATTAAATTGTCTTTTAAAAATAGATCTATATCCATCACTCAATGCTTAAAATGACTCACAAAGTTTTCTTCTTGGAAATCCCTGTAGAGTGATGCCATTGTACCTCTTGAGGCACAAAAGGAAATCTCCCAATGAAACAAAGGCCTCAGTAAGTTGCTTGAAGCCACTGCCACTTCATCATTCAATTGGATCTCTCAGTGTTACTTTTCCTGACCTTGGTGAAAATACCAACATAACACAAGCAACGCCACTAGGAAAAAACCTCCTACTTTCTAGGGAAGTAGGAACATAAGAGGAAGAAGAGAGAGGTGAAAAAAAAATCATTACTGACATAGTGCCTCTCCAGAGCAACACTCTCTCCCCGTGTCACTGAAGGCAATTGACTGCTCCTGGGATGGGGAGTCACCTCCTTTCCCAAAGAGTTTCAAAGATCCAGCATTCTCTGCACACTCGTTGCATCCACTAAACATTATAAGTATGGGATGTTTTGGCCAGCTGGATGGGAATAGAGGGTAGCTATGTCTAACCTTCAGGACCTCTTTCTTCTTCATTTGCAGTAAAATAGGGAAATACATGCTTAGAAGGCATCATTTTCCCCCTCTTTCCTAGACAGTATAGATAAATAGCAAGAAATACAGACCAGCACTTTTACAGGATTCAACCTCAAGAACAGTTTTCTGCTCTTTACTGTACTTTGGTTTGGCTGATTTTTATGCATTAGTATAGAAGAGACTTTTCAATATTCAAATGGATGCCAAGCACAGTAGTATAGTGCATTAACCTTTCCCTTTGAGATATTTTAGTTCAATTGGTGGCAGAGAAAACCACAAACTGTGGCACAACTGTCAGTCTCATAAATGATTTGTGACTGTGTAAATGCAGATGCCACAGCTGTCATGTAATCTGCACACAGGCTGTACTGGGAATGTAACTCAGACCCTTCTGCTCCAACAACACGGGCCTTTTCCATTTGTACTGTTCCATTAGCTGTTGAAATGGCTTAAAACTAGAACAATTTATCCTTCCCCTTTTGAACTTCAGCAAAATAGGACAGAGCTCTAAACTAGCTTTCATTTACCAACCAAAATTCTCCCAATGTGATTTTCTAAAGCAAACATTTAAATCCAGTGATACCTAAATAGCTGTCAACGGTATTATAGAGAGCTGTACAAAACTTAAAAGCCCAGAAACAGATACATTTTCCTGGTTTCAAGTGTCACTGCAAACCACAGATTCATGACTCTGGATTGAATATAACATCTAATTTATGGGTTTGGGTGGAAACCGCCTAAAAGCTGCAAATACCTTGGAGCTTTTATTTTAAAAGACCCAAAATTGCAAATCTGGCTAAGATTTGCTTTTTGAGGGAGTTAGTTTGAGCCGAAAAATCACAAAGCTATACCAGGGAGAAATGAAATCATGTGAAACAAGTCAGCATTCCCAATATGGAATCAAAACACAGCATAGATATCTCCTGCACTTCCTTTGCAGGCCCGATGGACAGGATAGTCACAAAGCCCAGCAGATATGTACCTCTTCCCAGTAAAAGGAAAGTTGGTTACTTACTCTCCTCTCTGTTTAAGAAAGACCCAAGGATCAAAAGGAATTTTTTCACTACACAGAACTCAGAGATTTAAAGTAGTATGAAAAAGTTTGCAAAGCCCCTATTATTTCCTGATATAATATAACTATGCTGACTTCACTTACTTCTGAATAACTGATTATTTATTTCTCTGTAGAAAAGCAACATTTTTCTGAAACTTAATATGGAACTGTTCTAAAATTATTACAGGAAACATATTTTCTCAGCTACCGCATTTAAACAGAAAAGCTCTGCTGAATATGGTTTTGTACTTTCTTTATTTGTTTTTATTCAGGAACAGTTTGCAATTCTTTCCACCTCCCCACCCCAATTCATTGAGCCTATAGGTCTTCAGGCAATCAGCAAAGACTAGAACAGAGATGTAGTGTTTGGTTGTTGCTTCCAAAACCTAGACTGCCAGTAACTTAATGAACCCTCTGGAGATATGCTCCCATGTGGAGCACGTTATGTCTGTGCTTGAGAAGGTTTAAATTAGTTATTTCTTAGAATACCCTGAGATGAAGGCACTGCTACCAACTGCTTCTCTTGTCACTAGCCCATCAGGGCAATAAACCAATTAGTTGTTGCCATAGTAAGGGTCATTTCTTACTATTTTAAATTCTTGGGAGGGATACACAGCACTTCCTGTATTTGTGGAATCAGCATTTTCAGTTCATTATGATTGCAAATGAATGTGTTTCTTCACAAAACCAGTTTCGTTGTCAAAAAGGACTTGTTACGTTGCTGTTTTATGAAGTGCGAGCATAATATGGGGTACGGGGTAGGAGGGAAGAGAGCAGGAGGTAGTCTGCTGCTTCAGATATATCAACCATTCATTTTTTATGAATGCTTTTGAAAAATATTTGGTCCTCAATTAGAAGTAGCCACATGCTGCTTCTAAATCACTATTGGCAAAAAATGTTAGTATATGCCTGAACTACAGCTTGCATCCTTCTGGAAGTTTGAGATTTCACCTTTGAAAATTTCTGTCTACAGAGAAATTACTTTACTCATGAAAATTAAATGTGCTTGAGAAGCTGGATTGTGTATTTTGGTTTGTATGAATGTACTTATGGCCTTGGGAGGGTGCATCAGGACCTTATTTTGCTAAATTTTTTCTTGTAATGTTTTGTGTTCCTTGGGAAGAGCTGCACATCCTTACCTTCTAATATGTTCTCCACAGAAATTCAGTAAGCTGGCTCCAGAAGTGTTCTCATACAGAGTAACTAACTCACCTGTCAGTTGCCATGGAATCGTGTCACAGTATCTTCCATTGGAGCAAGGAGCCTGGCAGACACTGTTGCCAGAGTACAGGACCTGACTGGCAGTGTTGTGGTGAGGTTTCACTCTGGTGAGTGGTTCAGGCTCCCCCAGCCACTCTCTCACTGCCCTCCAGTGGGATGGGGAACAGAAACAGAAGGGCAAAAGAGAAATAAAACCCAAACCACTGGAGTTTAATAGATAAAGCAAAAGCTGCACATGTAGGCAAAGCAAAATAAAAAATTAATTCACAACTTCCCAGATTTTCAGCCATCACATGTAATGGTTAGACAAATGCCATCACTCCAAATTCTCACCCATTCCTCCCTACAGCTTTTATTGCTGAGTATGAAGCTGTTTAGTATGGAATGCCTCTTTGGTCAGCTGGGATCAGCTATCCCAGCTGTGTCTCCTCATAACTCCTTGTGCACTCCCAGCTACTTACTGAGAAGCAGAAAAGGCCTGGACATTGTACACTGTCCAGCAATAACTGAGACATTCCTATGGTATCCAGGTTGTTTTGATCACAAATATGAAACAAAGCACCATACAAAGTAGAAAATTTACTTAATCAAAGCCCAAATATGTAAATGTCTTTAGGTTTCCAAAAGTGCCCTCATCAGCAAAATAGTTAAATATTGCATTTGTCATGTAAAACACAATAATTGGAATTAGCATTGAGACCTTACACTAAAATTAAGCCCGGGTCACTTCTTAGGTGATTTGAGTAGCTGTCATGTATGGCAGTTTTGAACATCTTTCTTTACTGTAGAGAACTTGTCCTAGGTGATGTTTGGGACTAAGGAAAAGAACTTTCATGAGGACAAGCTTAAAAGTATGTTCCTGCTCTGGTGAGGGCCGCCTTTCAAACATCATTTAGACAGGCATGCTCTGCAGTCCTGAAGAATAATAAACAGAGTCAACAAGTTGGAGATGAAAATTAGTCTTTTTCTTCCTTTTGTGCCTCTCCCACAAAGTAATTTGCAAACTATGCCAACACTAAAAGCATATTTCAATTCCATTACCTAGGGAAAATATCCTGGACATTGGAACCTAAAAAGGTTTCATGTAATACTTTTTCTTGATACACAGCCTCTTAAAGTACTACAGGAGGATCCAGATGGAGAATACCTTGTCTCCTCTTTGCACTGAATTGAAAATCCTGATTTCTCTATCCCTTTGTTATAGTTTATAATACTTTCATTTTACATTTCTGAATGTTTTGTTTCACAGGAAATCTGATGTTACACTTAAATTTCAAAAAAAAATTGGAGCCCAGTATTTCTGTTTTTAAAGGCATAATGAAGATACATTTGCTGAAGGAAGAAAACAAAACCAAAACCAAAACCAAAACCAAAACCAAAACCAAAACCAAAACCAAAACCAAAACCAAAACCAAAACCAAAACCAAAACCAAAACCAAAACCAAAACCAAAACCAAAACCAAAACCAAAACAAAACAAACAAACAAACAAAACCACAACCCCCCCCAAAAACCCAAAACCAACAAACAAAAAACAAAAACAAAAACAACAAAACCAACAAAAATCAAACAACAACAACAACAACAAAACCCAAAACCAAACCAAACCTCCCCCCCAAAAAAAACCACAAAAAAACCCAACAAAACACACACACACATCCCCCCCCCCAAAAAAAAAAAAAAAAAAAAAAAGCCACCCTCAAATTAAAGATAAGCTGCAAGCCAGAAAATGACAAAAGAGAATAAAAGGAAGAAAAACTAAATTTTATTTTAAGATTTCAACTCACGTTAACCAGAATCTCTAAACTTTAATGCCTCTTTAAGAAATATGAAATACAAGTTAGTGAGAGACTAGTGTAGTCATTCTTCCACCACTGAAAGCTTTGGTTGCTTCTTTGTGTCTGAATCAAAACCACACTGGTGTATTCCTGGGCTTTCCTTCCCCGAACAGACACCTGCAGCTCTGGGTAGTTACTTCTGAGGATAGTTCCACTTCCTTCATGAGACTAAGGAAGCTTGAGAGATCAGGACTATAGTGCACAAAGTGTTTTTTTCCTACTAGGATCAGAGGTGGACACTGAAATCTTCAGCCTGGGCAAGTTTCATGGTGCAGCAGTAAAGGAGGAGTAAAGCCAGCTGGGAGGTTCAAACAACAAACTCAACAGCTAACTCAAAGATGACAAACTTCAACTCCTTGCATCTCTGGAGCCATGGTAGAAAGGATCGCTCCAAACTTTTGTGCTATTGTTTATTTTCAGGAGTAGGAAACAGCATTCATTTTTGCATGTGCAGTTGAAGAAGGGAGACTGAAAATCTCTCTGCAACTACAAGGCTGAGGCAGCTGATGATCTGAGGAAAGGTTGCTATGTTTATTCTGATGACTCTTTTGCACTGACTGTGGAGAGGGACATCAAGCCATCTGTACAGAGTCCCACCACTATAATAGCAGATAGACTGAGAGCAGGAAGGAAATGCATTGCTGTGCAAACAGTACCACCTCTTTTGAAGTAGAGAATTAATCCTGAATACATTCAGGACACAAGACCTGAAAGGGAGCTGCTCAATGCCCTTTCCTTTTGCTTAGCTAGAAATAACTACAGGACCTGCTTCAGTGTTTCTGTCCTCAACTTTTTTTCATACCTTTAAATAAAATTTTGCATTTTATAGTGCCTTTAATCCTATTAATTCCTAGAAGGCTGTACAATTTTTTTAATATATGCAAACTGTATACTTGGAATTACACTGTCATGCAATCAGCACATTTAAGAAATAAAATATTGGTTATAGCCATCAGCTGTCCTCACGTTTCTGTAAGTTGTGACATCTTCATGGCTGCTTTTGAAGATGTTCCTCTGCAAGGTACTGGGTGATATTTCCCAGAAAAATTGTGAATTTGAGGCAAACACTGTATGAAACACATATCTCCACATGTAATTAAAGAGAAGGGCTAAGGAATTTTAACTGCATTGAGGAAGTGCTTTGTATCTGCAGAAGTACAGACACTGATAATCATGGGCCTAATCTTGACTATGCCCAAATTTACAGAGTTTTTATAGAATCCCAAAGGTATTCTCATGGAAAAAGCAGCAGTTAACTGAATGAGTTACTTCATTCTACTTTTTTTGTGGTGTTGCAGACGATAGGAGTACCTCCCACCAGTCCTCTTGAGAGGCCAGCTCATAAATACTAAAGAAACTGAATGGTTTTCCTGTCCACTGAATGGAAATACATAGATATATCAGCCACAGCAATCAAGTGATAGTTGGGGAAAAAAAAAAAAGACAAAAAAGACCCTCTTCCATGAACAACTAGTGTTGGGGAAGCACATTAAAAAGCATCTTCTCCTTCTCTCATACTTTTGTGAAGCTCTAAGCCTCTTCAACCCTGCTCTCAATGTTTCCTTTTAAGGTCACTTCATGGGTGTTTTCATACAGCAAGGTACAAAAATCTCTCTGATCTCTGCATGAAGGAGAGGAGGCTTCAGAAGTGACAGAGGGCAAGGAGCTCAGTACATGAACCTTCTGTGCTCCTTTGAAAGGACAATGTGAAGCTGGAAAAGATCTACCCTATATCAGGATCACAGGGTCAGCACATTTTTTCTGCTGCAATTTAACATGCCTGCTTTTGAAAAATTTGGCCCACAAAAGGCACTTACCTGAATTAATCTACCTTTGGTCCCAGTATCTCTTGTTTGAATAACCAATTACAAATGTAGAAGACATGTGGAAATGCTAACACCATTTGTAGGGTGGAAGAGTCTTTGGCGGATCAGCAGCCTGTCTAAAACATCTATAATTCAAAAATTTGGAGCTCCTATGGTATGGATGTGAAAGGAGATTGCAGCCCTACGAATTCTGTGCTTTGCTCTTGTCATATGGGTGGGTGATGACACCAAATATTTGGTCTGGAACTGAGTATGATGCATATTTATGTATTCAGAAACCTGAGCCAGACCAGAATGCTGAAATCATTTATGAATTTTTAGTAGTCTTCCTACTGTAAATGTTTAAAGCTGCAGCTTAGTAATAAGATATTTGATAGTAGTGCTCAAAAAGACACCACTTGGGAGTTATTAAAAAACATCTACAGAGCTTAAATGTTTTTATGGAAAAAAGTGATGTGGCCATCTTTCTCCCCTCTCCAAATAAATACCATAGAAGCAGCTAAATAGAGATGTAAACCAAATAGTCAAAAAGTCAGTTTGCATCCTGCATAAAACCAGTTGAGTTAAAATAAGATCCAATTGTGTTTCAGAACCAAATAAAGCACATTTTGCTATAGGAGATTTTATGTGTGTGTGTGCATATATATTTATACGTATATGTGTTTGTGTCCATATGAATATTTACATATGTATATATGTGTATGCACACACACACATATATCTATAAACACATCCACAAGCAATTAAAAAATCCTCAAACAGGCTTACCAATTATGCCAACTTTTTTGCCCATGATCATAATCTGCATTATTCTACGAGACATTTCTTTAACAAAAATAAAAGAAAAATAGGTGTAGCCATTAAAATAACTAATTTATTATCTTTATTAAAAGTTTATAACAATTGATTGTGTATCACAGATTTGTGTAAACTTGTAATATGAAAAAACCCATCAAGAATGCAATATTTATTTTCCTTGTCTAATGTGCCCTAGTGTTTCCAAGACTGCATAGCTGCAAATAAGAGTAATGTCTGATGGGGCACATTGAACAGTTCCCCAGAGACCCTGAAAGGACAGCGTATGATAACTTTCAGGCTTCCATTTATAACAGCAAGATTTACTTTAATGTTTGCATGTTTCTTATATGAACTATGTAAAAATTACAAGAAAATGTATGGAAAGATTATTTTTCATATTGCATTCGTTTTAATTGGGTTTTGTTTTTCTTCACCACTGCATTACTTGCTTTCCTCCAGAAAGATGCATAAATGCTTAACCTAGCATAATTATATGTATACATTCTTGCCATTAGTAATTCATGCTTTAATTATATTTACCATTTGGACCACGGTATATTTGTGTGACTCAGAGTTATTTAAAAGTGTTTCATTTTCACAGGTTTCCACTATTTTTCTATAGATAAATTAGAAAAGCTTGGGAAATTGCATACTGAAAATTGAAATAAGGACTATAAAATCCATTTTGAGACTCGCCTTTTGGTGTTTACTTCAAAGCATGCTTCTGTGTGTGTGCTTGATTTACATTTAGCAATATCTAAGTGCAAATAGTAATCATACACCAAAGTAAACTGGACTATATGCAATTGCTTCCTCTGTTTCTTCAATTGCAGTTGCAATCCCATAGATTCAAATCTTGACAGGTAGCATAATTAGAAAATTCCCTTTGTCTTATTAAATGTGACTCTTCTCAATAGAATTCACTTCATTGCAGGCAAAGAACAGAAAATATACTTCAAATCTAAAATGGGAAATCAAGGGGGACTGTTTTATTTTTATCTGTCTTTGTGCAAGCGACATTATTATCAAAGGATATTGTAATGCTGAAAATGTACTTTTGGGATTTAAATCACGTATTAGCCTGGAAAGCAAAAAAGTGCTGTAGGGCCCATGCAATATATTTTCTCATTAATCTGATTGAAAGATTATCCTTCCTATAGCTATGAAAAGTCTAATACCCATATATCCATCTTTCCTGCTAGTAAAATTCAGCTTTGTGCATAGTCATTGTCTCTTGTGTCTGAGGTCCTACACTCTTCTTCATTTCTCTGTATAAGCCTATCTGTATTAAAATAAATTCAGAACAGGCCGCCATTTCATGCACACATTTTGATTATTTCATAGGCTGCTGAGGAAAATGGAAGTATCAGCAAGTCATGCAGTTTTCTGGTAATGTAATGCTGTCATTACCTCAGTGGTCATGTGAAAAAGTTTAGCTATAATATCTATGACAAATGTTCGGTGAGTCAAAACAGTGCATTTAAATGAAATGCAGATATGAATGAGCCATTATTGCAATCACAACTCCAGCTTAGAAATTATTAAATATGAATATATACACTTTCACAGTAACCTGACATTTGTAATACATAACTAGCTGTACATTTCTCACCCCCCTCCTCCCGTTTTCCTCCCCATCATCCCCCAGATTGAGAATAGAGGAAGTCATTTTGATCAGAGGCTGCACACAGTAATTGAAGACACTCCTGATGATTTCATGCAATCAGAGTGGCACATTATTTGTGATGAAAATTAAGTAAAGAAGGAAAGCAGATTTATAGGTTGTCTTGCTTATGGTCAACTGCCTTTACAAAAGATTAGCAATTCTGTGCTAACCACCCCAACCGCATATATACTTTTCCACACCGTAGATTTACTGAAATTTTCATATAACCTTAGTCATAACTTGTGGTACCTCATGATTTTTAGCTTTTAATGAAACTACAGAAGATGTCTTAAACTGAATGATTTCTATTCTGAGCTCTTTGAGAGCTGATAGCATGAACAGTATAGATGGCTCTAGCCATAACTGTCACACAGATAATATTCTTTTATGCCTCAAGACACTAAGATGGTGCTGTAGATAACCAAAAGGAATAAGCTGCCACCATCACTAATCTGCAGCTTTGAAACACTATAGCTTTTGCATGGTTAAGAGAAGGTAAAATCGCCTAGAACTGGAATATAGAAGAATATAGAAGACATTTTTAAGTTAACATAGAAGAGAGAACTAAAGGTTTTCATATTTTTTTAATCTATATCCACTCTAGATGAAATCAAGTATAACCCCCTTTTTGTGTGTTTATGGATAACAATTGAAAATGCAAAAGAAGCTGATGCCTTTGAATCCTCCTAGGATACTTGGCACTAATATAGTGAAATTGAAACGTGGGGAATAGTTAGCCTTATTGTTCCCTTTGGAGCTTAACTTTAAAAATGTTTCATATAGACCTTTGGTTGGTTTTTTAATACATGTAACAGATTTTGTCCACCATCCACTTTGTGCCAGAGGACTGTAATTTCTGTTGATTATTTTTCAATATGTAAAAGCAAATGCAAGAGAAACTTTAATAAAAGACTGAAATTTGTGTTTATCATAGCTAAGGTCACCAATTAAAACTACCTGGGATTATGAAGTAAAGCAAAAAATAAAAATTTTTATAAATGCTTTACACTTTATAGTAGAGTTTCCTACTAGTAACCTTGTTTATTACTATTCTTTAAAAAAAATCTGGAGAAATATTTATGCTTTCACGTTGCACATAATTTTTTCATCTTATTTGTCCTCTATAACACCTCATAAGAATTACTATTAAAGATTGATTTATAATAAATAAAAACAACGATCCAGCATCATTTTGGAACCCAGATTTTTTTCTACATCCAGTTTAGAAATCCCTAATCAAAAATCCTATTGTTGTGAGAATACAGGCTGACATGAAAGTGTCAGGGAAGCAGCGAAGGAAAAATGATGATCTTAACATCACAGATTGGGACCGCCTATAAACCACATTTTCTGGGTGTGTTTTTTAGATATTGTGGTATGCTTTTCAGAGGAAAGAAAAATTTTACTTTAAAGTCCCAAGCAATATGAACATGTACATGAACTATCAATAATAATCTGCTTATTTGTGCTCCAAAATGCAATCATTCTTAGGACAAAAACCTAAAGTATGCAGGAAGCTATTAAATGCACAGCAGTATTTGAAATCAAACCATGGTGACTTGCTCTTATGGCATGCTGACGTTATTGGTCCTTGTATATAGTTACATAAGCACCTCTGAAGCCAGATTTGAAAAATGGTCTGTAAAGCAGTTAAGGAACATCAAAATCTGGCTTTACCATCAACTCTCTAAGGTCTGTGTTAAGCATCACTTAGGACTCTTCTGTGTAAACAATTGGATGCAGATGAAACTAACACAAAATACAAAAACATGATGAAATTACTTCCCACTGCAAGACCTTATGCTGTATAACAAAGAATTTCAGATTGTATTCCTAATCAAAAATGAAATTTTCGTCTCTCATTTTGCCATAGATTCAGTTAATGCAGATGCCCCTCACCCTCAATTCAACGGGTTCAGGTAGCACTAGTGCCTGTCATTGCTGCCTTTATGACAAACCCCTGTCTTCAGTCAGTAGGTGATCTAGAAACCATGTATAGTTTTATTGAAAAAAAAATCCTGATTCCTGAGAAGAAATACTGAGTCAGAAAGAGGAATTCACCCTCATTCAGTGACTCCATCCATTGCCATGTTACAAACTGCCTTGATATTAATTCCAGAATTAAAGGAGCTGGCTAGGAATAAGGCATATTACTCATGTGCATAGAACTTCCATAGAATTTACATATAAGAAATATAACTTTTGGCCCCAGTAGTGGGTGAAGTAGAAGGATTTTGGTTTACTTTTGTGCTGCTGGCTGTTCACACAGACCATTTGAATCTCACGGCCAAAAGTGCTCAAAAATGGTCTAAAAGAAAGAACTTCTGTAGATTTATCCCTATCTAGCTGTATCGACTTACAAACCATATTATTTAAAATAGTTTACCTGGAAAGTTAATATAGGCTCACATCACAAATTAATTCTCTTTTGTTTTCTTTTGTATTAATCACAAAACATCTGCTTTTGATTACAGTATCTATTCAGTCCTTAAATTAAGGTGGTCTAATGTTGATGAGGGAACAAGAAGATGTTTATTATATACCAGCACAAAAATGCACCAAAACACAGAATATGATCCTTGCATTTGTCATTGATGGAGCTCTGTGTAAGAGCTTTGCATTGCACCTCCCTTCCTCTTTCCAGGCAAAAGTTAATTTACTGCTTCTTTGAGTATGAATATTGTACAATAAATGAATAGTCTATGCTTTCAAGCTTATAATGCTTATGTTGCTTAATAAGAGGCATACAGTTCTCTGGATTGTAGGGATTTTGGCCTGAAAGATGTAAAAGATGTGCCTGCAGCATTTTATGAAGGACTTGAACCAAACCTGCCACTTCCTTTATTTTTTTTCCTGTCTATTGCTCAGTTTGCTTGTGTCTTTGCTGCAACTGGACATATTCTCTATGTGGATATGCAATACTTTGTTTTTAGGGAGCAAGACAAAATTGCATGTTGGAACGAGTTTCAGACTATTGGGTGTATTTTCCCCGCAAGGATCTACTGCCTCCTTTGTCCAAAGTAACTCTAATGCAGTTGCTTTGTCTGTTGCCATCTATGTTATTGAAAATACAGGTAAAAAAAGTGACCAACAGAGAATTTGGATACATATGAACTAAAATAAAATCCAGAATTATGAGTAAAATAAATGCATTCACAAGCTGGCCTGAGCACAGGGGTGGCCTAGCAAAGCAGTCAGCAGCTGAACAGGCTGAGAGGACTGGTTTGGTTCAGCCTTACAAAGACAACGTACTGGATCAAGGGCTTAGAGAAGACATTCTGACATCTTCTCTAAACTGGATGTTCTCCAGATGTCCCTGACCATCTTAAAAAATTCTCTGATACTATTATCTTGAAGCTTAGGTTGCTAAGTTGGGTATTCAACTCCAAATTTAGACAAGCATCCCCAGAATTGTCATTTTCTGCATAATTGGCTGAAGAAAAAGGACATGATACACCTGAGCAGCAGAACAGTGACCAGAGGTTTCTTGAAGTGTATAAAATAAAATCTGAAAGGAACTCCTACTAGTCATGCACAAAATTTAACTTGAAATGTGTGTTTAAGTACCAAGGCTTAAGACATTATATTCATAATTTCACTTTCATGAAGATTTTTACTGTCAGATGATACTTCCCAACCCATTATTACTAGGCTTAAATGAATGACAAGTAGCATTGAAAATATCTTTGAAACATTATGAGTGCTATTTGAAATTTCCAAATTACTATCATGATATAATTTTAGCAGCACATTGGAATTAATACAGTACTAGTAATATACTTATTGGAGAAGCAAGTCCTGCATAAATGAATATATGTAAGTACTTACACTTTAGCAAGCATTATGCCCTGTTATTCTATACAGTAGTAAAGCAATGATAAATAAGTCATGTTGGGAATACAACATTAAGAAAAATATGACTGCATAGCTCATCAGTTGTATGCCATTTTGCTTTTTTAAAACTTAGAAAGCTTATACAGTATAGAATATAGACATTATAGCTGAATTTTTCAAAAGGGCAGATTAATTTATGTCCAATAACAACATCTCTAGTTATATTGCAAAAATAAGTTTTATCAGCTCTTATGCTTCTGGACATAAACTGATCACTGAAAAGGTCAGGATATAATTTTTATGCATGCATGCAACTTTTTTCTTTATATAAAGGTTTCTTTTTCCTGCTGCTCTTTCTTTGTGTTTTATGGAATCACAGAATTACAGAATATCCTGAGTTGGAAGGGACCAACAAGAGTCATCAAATCCTACTCCTGGCCCTGCACAGCACCATCCCCAAGAGTAACACCCAAGTGTGCCCAAGAGCATTGTCCAAACATTTGAACTCTGCCAGGCTTGGGGCTGTGACCACTTCCTTGGGGAGCCTATTCCAGTGTCCAACCACCCTCTGGGTGATGAATCTTTTTCTGATATCTGACCTAAACCTCCCCTGACACAGCCTCAGGCCATTCCCTCAGGTCCTGTCACTGGTCACCACAGAGAAGAGATCAGTGCCTGCTCCTTCTCTTCCTCTCATGAGGGAGTTTTAGGCTGCAGTGAGGTCTCCCCTCAGTCTTCTCCAGGCTGCACAGACCAAGAGAAGAGACCTCAGCCCCTTCACACATGGCTTCCCCTCAAGGCCCTTCACCATCTTCCTAGCCCTCATATGGACTTGATGCCCCCCAGGACAGAATTTGCCCTCCTGGCTGCCAGGGCTCTGCTGACTCAGATTCAACTTTCTGCTGACCAGGACCATCAGGTGCCTTTCTGTGGTACTTCTTTGCAGCCTCTCATTCCCCAGTCTGTCTGTACATCCAGGGTTGCCCAGTCTCAGGTGGAGAATTCAGCACTTTCCTGTGTTGAACTTCATATGACTGGTAGAGAACCACTGCTATGGTCTCATTTGTTAATTTTTAGAGTCTAAAGCTTTCTTAATGATTCTAGAACAGAGTTTCTTTCATCAATAGAAACCCAGTTACTCATCATTCTAATTATCTAACAATTTCTTTTTCTTTATGTTGAGGCTGATAACACCTGTAAAGGAGAAATGTTATTTTCCCCCTCATGTTTTGGGAAAATTAAATATTCATAAGGGTACTATAAATCAAGTGTTCCAATATCACAGAAGTATCATGTTGAAATAGGTTATCAGTTAGAAATGGAGAGCTTCTGTTTTTACTATTGTTTTGATTTTCATTCCAGGCAGATCTTGACAACAGACAGAGCCAAACAACCTCATTATACAACTGTGTAAAAAAACATACAAATGGATCTTGCCCTGTAGAGAGGCAAAAATCTGCCTTCTTCACTGAAAGAAATAAGAACAAAAATTGAGAATCTAGGAAAAGAAAAAGTGGTCTCAATGTTAAGGCCTCTCTGTAGTATTTGATTCACTCACTACAAAATAATTAAGTTTTTCTCAGTACTTCCTTAAAGCAAAACCTTTTACAGCTGGCTGTCAATTGAGTTTATCCAATCTGAGAAACTTTTGCTCCTGTCTTCAGAACTAAGAGAGCTTTTAGCTGCAAGTAATTTTAGGAGGAATTGTGTTGTGAGAACATGGTATTTTGGACAAATGCTATTATGGCTGAAAACTCAACCTGTCAGATACAGCACCCGAATTTAGTGGTGTATTTTGATACTCCTTTATGCATTTGATGTTAAAAAATGAGGATAGCAGTATATTTCCTATGTGCTGGGAAGATAAGACCCCATGCATACAGCATTTTAGTTTTGTGGAGAGGAACACCATAGAGAAGGCCATTATATCATCAATAATTTTATATTTAGTGTTGGATTGGGCTTATGTCAGGTGGGAAGCCAATGGTAAGGGTGAAAAGAGATATTAAACAGACTCTGGGTTTGTTGGATTTTATTTGGACAGACAATCTGTATTATACAGTAAATCAGACTGGGATGTGGTAAGCAAAGTAAAAACTGATCATAATATTTTAATAGTGTTTGATCTTGTTCTGGTTCTCAGTTCCATGTGAGATACCTGAGAAGAGAGTCATGGTAGGGTCTTGTCAATTCTCTGTGGGAAGACTTTGAAAGTCAGAGTAGCTCTACTGCAACAAACTAGTCAAACTAATCAGCACTGCAGGAGAAGTCTAAGCAGGATTTCATCTACAGAAGCCATTTCTGGAGAATTTAACAAAATTTCAATTAGAGAAGTGAACAGTGCAAGTTTTTCCAGTGCTCGTTATTCTCATTAAGGTGTGCAATGAAATGATATCAATGTTCAGAACCTGAGGAAATAACATCAAGAAGAAAAATTCATGTCTAATATAAGTTCATATACATTAAGAGGGTTCATTTTTCCAACAGACTGAGTGTTCTCTGTTCCTTCTACATCTCACAGCAAGTGAAGGTTCTCAGCACTCTTTGGTACTGGGAAATTAAAGAGCAATGTAGCTAATTTTATACTTGAGGAAAAACTGGATTTTGAGAAAGACAATGTAATATTTGTTGATATTATGGAGTGGTAAGAGTGTGTAGAAAAGAAAAATACTTCGCAAAAAATTAGTTGAATGAACAGCAACTTGAATTATAAAGGACTAGTTAAATCACAGTTTGTGATTCTTATCTGAAATTAATTACAATGCAGCTTGATGTGCATGAACACAATTAGCGACTTAAATAATGCAATGAGACTCATGATGGTGTCAAATGTAGGAGAAAGTCTGATTTCACTTCAAACCAGTAGCAATGGTTTTATTCTGACTTAATGAAACATTTTTGATAACAAAATACTTAACATTTTGAGTCATGTAATGTAAGAATTTAAACTGTTTTAAAATGACAACTTCTTGCCTAAAGACTGTACTCCAGTTTGGTGGATAAATAAAGTTTTTACAATGTTGATGTTAGCATTGTGGTCTTCCAACTACTAAAGGATGTATAGGACTTGTATCTTCCTTCCTTCCTTCCTTCCTTCCTTCCTTCCTTCCTTCCTTCCTTCCTTCCTTCCTTCCTTCCTTCCTTCCTTCCTTCCTTCCTTCCTTCCTTCCTTCCTTCCTTCCTTCCTTCCTTCCTTCCTTCCTTCCTTCCTTCCTTCCTTCCTTCCTTCCTTCCTTCCTTCCTTCCTTCCTTCCTTCCTTCCTTCCTCCCTTCCTCCCTTCCTCCCTTCCTCCCTTCCTCCCTTCCTCCCTTCCTCCCTTCCTCCCTTCCTCCCTTCCTCCCTTCCTCCCTTCCTCCCTTCCTCCCTTCCTGATTGATATCCTCACCAGACTACATTATTTCTCAGGTAGCATGCAAGAATTAATGGCAGAGTTATCTTTTAAATACTACAGTATAAAAATAACATAAACTACATGTGTATTTGAAATAGGTGTTTTTACAAATATCTGTACTTGGGGAGGGATGGGACAAGATTTGAGTGGTGTTTTTTATTGGAAAAATCCCCTAAGTTAAGTTGTGACTTCAGATATTCTTGCAAGCAATACTTTCACTAACTGAGACCTGGACTGAAATTCCAGGCCACCAGTGGCAGTAAACAGACTAGACTGGAAGTAGTAAATGAAAATAAGGCAATATGCTTCCTAACTATTTCCAGAATACAACACTTTACTTGTATGGAAAGCTTGTAGAGAAATCAAACAGTTTTCATGCACTTTCTACTCAAATAGGCAGAAATGGACATATAAAAGCATTAGGTCTTCTGTTCCTTCAAGTTCTTCTCTCCAGTGAGGAAAAAACACTTTCATGAAGATTTAATTTAACTGTAAAAAAATCTCTGTGGATAAAATCACTAATACGAATCTCAAAAGGGATATTTCTGAGAGATGAAAACTTTCAGAGGAAGCAAAGTTGATTTGATTATAAGTGTACAAAGCTCAGAATTCCCAGTGGTGTGATAATCCTTAAAATGAAAATGCTTCCTAAACAGAACACTCTGTATGGGAACATCTTTCAATACACACTTATCTGAAGTTCTTTACAAACAAAATCCCTATCAACAATGAATTCTTATGGGATAAAGGAGATCTATTAGAATTAAAGTCATGATTAAGAGACAAGCTCTACAAGCCTAAGGTGTTTTTGAGGACATGATCAATTTTATTACAGAAATAAAATTAAATGTATACTGATGGAAAATATGTGTCTGTCTCTAGAAAAATATCACTTGTATCTGAATGATCAGTCCAATCTGGAAGGATATCCTATTAACATGTTAGTGAATACAGAAATTTGGATGGTTGAGTATCAGAGTATATACCATGCTGGTCCACTGCTCAAAACTAGTAAACAATTATAGCTGAAAATTTGGAGAAACAGTACGCAAACAAGAAAAGAAAGCATACATGAAAGGCTATCTATTTAGCTTTTTTTGTCAACTTCCTGTTCAAAAACTGTTTTCCTTTTCCTTCTCTTTCCTTTTTTTTTTTTTTCAAAGACAATGATTTTTTTTTTTTTTCTTATTTTTAGGGCTTCTGAATTTTTTGCTTACTACTTCCCAGTCCTTTGAGGATATTATCTCACATAGAAATCATGGATTTGTGTTTTCCATAACGACCACCATAGTGTCCTTGTGCCTGCTGCCTGTCGCAGCACTTTTTACTCTCTCTGCTTTTTAAAATATCTAGAAGAGCAAGTAACTGGATCATGTAGGATGTCTCATCTTCAGGAAGATATTGTGAGCTACCAATCTTTCCAGCACATAAATGTTGGAAGTAAAAAAATTTCAAATCATCTTCTAGTGATAACAAATATATACAGCTTTGCCAGTGTGAAACAAGTCACCAAGAAAGAGCTTTCTTGATAATAACCTCGAGTAAATGTCACATCAATTAATAATTCAGTAATATTTCTCCAGCTACTATTTTCACAACCGATGTCTACATTTGCCCAGTGTTTAAACAAAAGCAGATAATGGAATGAAGTTTTAGGACAACATTCAGACAACTGGAGGTTATGCTTGTCTTAAAATCTCTGCCTGTTTTTATACTGGGTTTTGATTGTTGATTCCAGGGAACAATCAGTAACTACACTCAATAGTACAGTAGATTTTTTTCAACTTTAATCTCGCTGTCTTCATTTCATAAGGAGATTGTGATGACTGACTCTCATTTATTCTTGAGTTCAGCATTAAGATAATTGTACAAAAAAACACAGTCCATGAGGCCTGAGGCCCCCTAAAGAATGTTACTTTTTTTTTTTTTTTTTTTTTTTTTTTTTTTTTTTTGGTTGCTATTGTTTTAAACACAAATCTTGACAACCAGTTTTCGCTAGGACACATAAAGCGGTATAAGGATTGCAAAGGCAATTTGTATATATGCATGAAAACTGATACCTGTATTATCTCAGTTATCAACCATCTCATAAAGAGATTATTTATATTTTCCAGTCCAAGAGGAGGTTAAGATGCAGTCAGATCTGTAAGTAATTTAATAAAAATGTAAACAATTAATCATTAGTTCGTATTTCACATTTTAATGTTTGTTTTATTGGTTGCTCTATTTTCTCATAGGGTTTTTTTTTGAGGCTTGTCTAGAAGAAAATATGCTATTCATTTGAGCCAAACCACAGTAAAATGATTCTGCCTAACTCTAAAAAACCCAATCATTCTTTTTCATATTTTATAATAACATATGACATGTCAATTTAAACAAAATACACAATATTTGCTGACTGTAGTAAAAGGTTGATATTAAAATAAAGTATGCTGCTGTTAGGACCAGATAATTGAGCATACCGAAGTGCAGGTAGCATCTGCTATAGCAAATGCAATACAAAAGCCTCATATTTTTCTAACAAAGGGTGCTCATACAGATAATATTTGGTATCTAGCACTTTCTTGGTGTGACTGTTTAGCAGAAATCTCTATATTTTGTATACTTACACCACAATAAATTTTAAAATATATGTATCAGCCCTAACCAGTTTAGTGCCAAAAAAATATTGTAAAATATTAGTGAGGTCTTTCTTCTAGGCAATGCTATGTGCATGTCTGTGTTTGTGTATGTCTGTGCCTGTATTTTAAAAAGAAATTTTACTCCCTTGGGTTTGATTTGATTCTTTCTGAATTTACCCTGAGTGAGCCACCATATGTTCTTCTACTTCCTATGTTATTAAAAAAATGCATAAATCCTCCAAGTCTTAGCACACCAGTATTCCAGTGCAAACAAAAATGCCTCTTGCCCTCAGTCCAAATATTTTACAGAATTCTCAAATTTTTAGACAAGCTATGTTGCACTCCTTTTTTTCCTGTAAAATTTTACTCTCACTCATGCCATGAGGACATATATCCTACTGTGTTTAGTATAATACAAAACTCTCTATACTTCAGGATTCTTGGCTTCTTGATTTTCCCCCAAGTACTGGATAGAGTGTAATCATTTCTATTTGCTACTTCATGCCATTGTTCTTGTCTCCTTCCCTTAAGTTGTACTCACCATGTCCAGGTTAACACTTGCCCCTGAAATACTAGATCCCAGAAAGATCTTTCTTTGGCTACTAGAGTTCTGCTAAAACTTCTGGACAGGACAGGCTGGCTGTGCAAAGGCTCCTGTTGTTCTGCTGCCTGAGCACCGAAGCCACCCCAGTCTGAACTGGCTGTCACCTCATCTCCCTTCTCCCCATTCCCACCCGTGCAAAACGGCATTTGGCCCCACAAATTTTTACTAATTAATGAAGAATCAATCTCCTAAGGCCCTTGTAGCACCGAACAATCATCAGGAAACAGGTTTTGGTTTTTCCACCAAACAAAATTCCAGGCATTCAGGTATTCCCTTTAGCTCAGATTATAGGCTCATTATTCTAACACTATTTGATTCTGTCATACTTTTTATGTATAATGCAAACTTGAAAGTGATATACTACATTCTTTTCAACACATTTTTACTGCAGTGAATCTGTGACTTATTTTTGTCTAATATGTAGAGCTGCAAGAAGTAAACTGTTTTGCTATGCATTCTTACGTGCAGTTTTTATTATATTAATGATAATAGCGGTATGGTTCTTGAAGCAGAAGTAGAGAAAGAGTGCTATTTCATTTTGGCATACTTGTGAACAAGAAGTATAAATAACTTCCTATTCATGTTGTTAAAGCTTATAGAGAGGGAAAAAAAAAAAAAAAAAAGCCAAACAAAGACCAAAATCTCAAAGCAGGATGGGTTTGCCCTTTTCAAAATGAAACAGAACAATCCACTCCAAGGGATTCCAATTTTATATGTTTGAATAAAATCTGTATTTGGCTTATCTTTTCAAAGTTAAACTTCACAACAGTTCATGTTGTTTTGCCTTTTGCCTAGAGGTCCTCTAAATTTTAATGCCTCATGGCCATTTGAATGACTGAAAATGATTTTACGTATGGTTTGTCACTAAAATTTACCTTAGTTTTTGAGGTCTCTACAGTAAGTGCCTCTTGAAAAGGTCTGCTCATCTGTTGCCACATTAGCATATTAACTGTTCATTAAAAGTACGGAATCTTGCGTCTATGTCCAGTGAGGTGTGGCATGGGAAAATGGTCGGAGGAAATACTGCTGCAAATCTACCTGCAATATCTGCCTAATTTTACCACTTCTTTTTCTTGTTACTGCTTGTCTGCCATGCTGAAATAGGATCCTGAAAATTTTGAAGAGATTCTGTGGTCCTACAGACTCTCAAATATAGTCATGGATATACCTGCACACCTTTTGCAGCCCATGTATAAAATCTGTAGTCTTATAAGTCAAAATAAATTTACACACAACCAAATTTGAACTTTATCAGGTTGAGTTTTTTTCTCTTTTCTGCAAATAAGTTGCAACACAGTATACAAGCAAAATTCAACTCCTGATTAAAAAAAATTATTTTTTCCTTTTGGAAAATGGAAACTCCAGAGGGACCATAACTGATATAGAATTTTAGTGTAGGGTTTTTGAGAAGGGGAACATAAATATGAGAACTTTAAAATAGATATAAATACACTAATGTGTTTTTTTTTAATTTACAATTTAAATTGAGGGGAAAAATGCTTCAGTTTTACTTCTGTTTTCCCTCAAGACAATGTGCTCAGAATTAGACAATTATCATTGTAAGACCTATTTGAGGAATTAATTTTTAACATTTTCTATAATTTCCTTAAATGGGTTTTGCTTTTACCTAAGTACTGTGGCCAAATCTTGATTCTTTAAATATTAATAGAGAATAATTTTGCCTCAAAGTGGAACCGAAGTCTATGTGAGTGAGGATAAAGAGAAACTAGAGAGTTCTTCATACTAAAATTATGTATCTTGAAAACCTTGTCCTGCTTCTTCCTCCCCCTTCCCTTCCCTCATCAAACATATGAAAGGCTGAAGCCCACTTATCTCAAGCACTGTCTTTCACAATTTCCCGTGTGATTGTTGCACTCATTTGGGATACTTGGCTGATAGATCCCTGGTTTTCATCTTGTGACAATGGAAAGGAGGGCATTCTCAGTGACAGGCCAATAATAAGAAACAAATTCCTACAAAGCTGATCCCAAACAAGTGGAGCCTCTTTCACATGACTTTCAAGCTCGCTACAAGGCATATCTATATTAACTGGCATTCCCCAATAGGTATACAGTAATGACACTGAACACAGGAGGAATCATTCTCCAGAAGATTATGGTAAAGAAACAGCTTCAAAGCAGAGAAGGAAAAGTGGTACCTTCCAGAAGTAATTTTGATGTATCTTTAATCATTTCTATGTGCTCAAATACTCCAATGATTAGTGCCATAGATATACCCATAAATAAATCACAGAATGTTGGAAAACATCTCTGAAACATAAACTGAAGTAGTCATCATCTGTAATGCACATGAGAAATATTTAATTAGCTGTGCAAGTGAGCTGACATGCAAGTACAGTATGTTAATTTGCAGAATTTTCTTTGAGGAACACAAGCTGTTCCTGAAGTGTATGAAAATGAAAGTAACTTATACAAAATTAAGTTCTGAGATCAATGGCTGAACTTCTTTTGCATCTCTAAGTAGCACTTGATAAAAACACTGCAGTTAAGAGTTGATCAGTAATTTAATTAAAAATTCAAATGTCAAAGTGTGATGTTATTGCCTTTATAATATTATTCCAGTAATTGCAGGACTGTTGAAAATGAAGGGAAAAAAAATAGTTAACAGATGAAATATGTTACAAAAGGGAATAAAATAAAATGACAACAACAAAAAAAAGGGACAAATAACAACTAGAGGAAAAAAGTACTACCATCAAAATGGTTGTCAAGAACTGGAAATATCTCATGATCTGTAATACTGCAATAAATTTTTAAGTTCTTATTGCCAAATGCCATACTGGCATCTAAAATAATGAGGAGGGAAAAGAACTATGATCACTAGGTAAGATTTCAAGAGATCTTCAACTCTTGAAAGTGGAATAGTAGAGTTTCGTTCTATGCTGGAGATGAAAATCTACCCTACTTGGAAACAATCAATGAGATTATTATTAACAAGGTGTTTAGGAAGTTAAGAACAGAACATCTTTTCAAGAACTTTACTAAGAAATAGAAGGTTAGAAATAGCATGACAGTTAGCAATGGAATTTGAACCACATAAAAGCTTCTTAACGGAGGGTGCTGAGAAAGTAAGCACTTTAAAATCTCCAGGAAATGTGGCACTGAAGAAGTGATCATTAATTATGGCTGTTATGCCGCAGGAACATAAAAAGAAGGAAAAACATCAAACATAAGGTAGAGTGAAACTGCTTGTGTTTTCATATAAGGTGATATTAATTGAATTGTGTAGGCAGACCAGGGAGTAACTAGACTTGCAACAGGGCAAGGATAATTAACAGTTGCAAAAAGGAAAGAAAACACACTTGGGTTAAGCATCATATTAGATGTGTGCTGCAATCTTTTCTGTAATCAGAAAAGTTTAATTTATTATTCACTAAACAAAAGATTCAAATTGATTCAAAAAGAATGACTATATGAAGGAAGAAAATGTTTGCAAGGTACTTTCTAGGTGATAGATTTATAGGTCAGAGTATCAACATTAAAAAGGATTTCTCAATTTCAGATTGGAAAATAAATTACATAGTACACTGAGTTATTATGTCACTATGATCAAACTTTTACACTGGTATTTAGGAGGTTAGCAGGGGAAAATAGTTATATGTTGCTCAAGGGGAATGAAAATCATAAGTATAAAACCAAAATCATCTGAATTAAAGATTACTATACAATGGAATGGCAGCACACATTTCCAATTTCACTTACAGATTCTTCTGATTTTGTGCCCTGATACTGAGGTAAATTTGGAGTTGATGAAAATCTTTTCTAACAATAGGATGTGAATCAAGGTAGTCTCTGAATTGAAACAATTTAAAAAGAAATGTATAATTTTATATTTTTTACTCCTTCCTTTTATTTTTGATTGGTATTTGTCCACTGGTAGATATCTGTGAACTCAATTTAATTATGCAGAAGTATTAATTACATACTTAGGAAATTAATAAAAAATGTATCATTTTATTTCAGATTTTGAGAACAAACACAGTGAACTTTTACCAGAGAGTTCTAAGCAAAAATTAAACTGTGTTTAGCTAAAAGCAAAGATACAATAACTACTAAAAAGGCAAGGAAAATGTCAGACTATGGCATTTAAGGATAGAAGGGATAGTTAGAGTTGGAGAAAGAAAAAAATACAGCTTTAAAGTGTAACAAAATTGTAGATATAAATTTTTAAATACCTAGTAAAAACTTACGTCAGTGAAAGAATAACACAAAGAAGAAAGATGTTTAAAAGAATATGATTTGGAAGGGTGTTTTAGGTTAACTAGAAAAGAAAGGTCCAAAAGAATTTCCTCAAGAATACAAATTGACTTTGAGAATGTACATGTAATAGGATGGGAAAAATAAAAATGGCTTAGAAATAGGCTCAGTGGGCAGTGTGGCGAGTATGACAAGGGATTCTGCTTTTCACTGGGGAATTTACATGAAAATAAAGCATGATGAAGTACAATTTATATAGCAATAACACTGCCAAGAACTACTCTGTGTTGTAGATTGAACATAAATAAGTTTTGCACAAATTTTAATCAGGCATTGTTGAAGGCGTTGTCTATAAGACAATGTAACGCATTGTCAATAAGAAAACATAATTGTGTCTGAGATTAAAAAGAATAAATGTTATAAGAACAAAACAAGGAAAAAGAAAAGGAAAATATTAGAAAGACCAAGAAAAGCAGCAGACCAGGAATCTTCAGAGGAAAGAAAAAAAAATCCAACAACAGTATAATAGATGCATTGTAACAAGAGAGAAATAGGGATGATTAATGGAAGGTGAAATTAAAAGAAGTGATGTAAGAGCAAAGAGTACTACAAGGTCATCTATAGCAATGAGCTATATGAACCCTGACATTTTTACAATGGGTTTTCAACAGAGTGAACTGATCCTAAAGTATAGCAGCTTGAGTGGGACAGAGGAAAAAGAAAGAAAAGGTTATGTTGCAGCATGATGGAAAAAAAGCTTGTCTTAAAAAATTAAGTCTTTTCAACAGCTAAAGCCTCAGAGACTTCCTTAGTGACCTGATTTGTCAAATGGATTTTTGTCCCTTGCTTGGTATTTTCAGTTCACTGCATTCTCCTACCCCAGGTTTCAGTAAATAATATCTAAAAAAATTAAAATGCTCTAACATTTAATTTAATATCTTGCATGCACTGAGTTTCCACATCTACTTAGTGTAAATATCTTAGGATTACTTTAGGACTATGTGCTTTTTGCCTATTGATGGCAATCTAAGGGTCCCAAAATGCAGGAAAAATATCTAGTTCAAAGTATCACTCCCTACAGCTATGGATTTCAACTCAAGATCGTATCTCAAAATCACTTTTTGTAGTAACCTACTGCTCTACTAAACACTAGTAACACAAATCAATCTGGCATTCCCAGAAGCCCAGGGAGAATTCTCACACAGCTTTCACTGTAAATGCATTCAGGTTGCAATGGTTGATCCAGAATCACAGTTTCTCAGAATAGCATGCTGCTGAAAAAAATAAACTCCTGTAAATTAAAAAAAAAAAAAAAAAAAATTAAAAAATGGAGATTAATCTACAAAATTAGCAAGCGTCTGACCAGAAATGTGTATACCTGCCTTTCCCCACCAGGCAGGGGATCAATGAGAATGCATTGCTTTGAATGTCAATCACATTATAGTGTCTGAGAAAAACCTGAAAGTTATCAGGTTTTTGGTTTTTAACTTGCAAATTTTATCCCTTTTCACATAGTATACAAAAAATCCCTCCTGTCATCTTGCAATATCACTGTTGCTTCTGAATATGAAAGCAGATTGCTCTTTTATTTTGTTTTCTCAGGCACTTTGTCTGAGGTGAACAAATGTGTGAAATACACATATGGTGATCTAGATAATAGTATTGTTTTGTGTTTTGTTTCACAAATGGATGAGGGAAAAGGGTACATTCTTATTACTTCAGCACAAGCTGAATCTTGGAAAGAGGAAAAGTAATTCAAACAGAAGAACAGGCTCAAACTTTACCTCATCTCTTAAAAATTTTGAAATACTTCAGGTATAGCACAACAGGAAAAAAAAAAAACGCAACAGGCTTCTTCAATGGGCTTCATCTAACACCCCGAGGAGAAATCAGGTGATTCTGCTTGTGCTTGAGCAAAGCTTTGATACCCCTCTGCAATGGTCCTAGCATGGGAAAGGGAGGAAAGTACTCAAACCACCCATCAGTGTAAGTTACAAAGAAGAGAAGAGGAAGGGAACTGCCCAAAGCTGCTTCCTATCCTTCTCAAAATGCAGTTTTAAGGCATTGCTTATTTAAAGCTTCTTATAGGGAGAAAGAATAAGGTAATTCATGTAATTCAATCTAAATTCAACTAAAGGTACATCTTTTAAACAAAACAGTGCAACTATATTCAAGTCCTTTTTGGACATTCGCATGCAGAATTACATCAATTAAAATATATTAAACCTTAGGGGAGAAAGGAAATTATTATATGGTTTTCTTAATCCATTTTATAAAACAATATTGAGTTTCCTGATGGTTTTGAGTTGACAGGTCCTTACAAACTTATCATTGTGTTCAGGGACTCCTTTGCTTGCTCTGTTGTTTAGCCTAGTATGCCATACAAGACTTAGACCAACTGAGAGTTTGTGTTTTACTATATTTAATTAGGTCGTTACTCATTTTGTTGTTGATACCTGAAATTTAATGAAATGGCTTCTAAGAGTACCAATGGTAACAATAAATTATATCTACCCTGCATTAATAATTAAAATCTGTCTTTTAAAATGCTGTGCAGGGGTGTGGTCTCAGTTACTGACTCAGACCTATGTAGTTAACCAGAGGTATTAACCATATAAACGCTGAGAAATTACATATTTGGACATGTGTGTATTTCAATTTAACTCTAATATTTGGGGAATATTGTCATTACCAGTGAAAAGGGCAATGGTCTGCCATTAGGCCTCTTGTCATTTGGGATGACTTGCATTTTGCTTTCATAAAATTGATTGGTTTCTGCTGAAAGTAAGCTGCTCAAAGACTTGGCAAGCAGCATGAATCTAAGGGCCTTCTGTACATGGTATAAGTCCATTGAGTAGAAATGTGGATACACATGACCTATATTTCTAGATAATGCTCCTTACTGGCAGCCAACCTGCCTGTATATTTTGTTTTATGATTAAACACATATTGATGGGTAAAAGAAGCCTTTGTACTTTTTCTATTAAATTTTGCTATTAGGCAGCTTTAGCCTTCTTACTGCACAATTAGTCTTCTAGCTTCTCACAGGAGGCCCCATTTCTTCTCTTCTCCTAGGATTATCTGAGATGGATCTCACTCCCTCTTGTTGTAATTTATGTATTTAAGGAAGAAGGTTATCTTGCCGTTTGAATACAGAAGGCAGAGCCCAGGGAATTTCTGCTTCCAACACAGCCCTACAGAGGAGCCCTTGAAGGCCCTGCAGACCACAATTCTCCACCCAAATTTTTTTACTGACCTAGCTGAAGTCCTTCTCTTTTGGGACCCTGATGAATATGTTCAATTCAATTAAGTTACCCATAAGAAGTCCTTGCAATGTTGAATTCCACTCTTAATTATATCCCCCACTGATACAATGGAGACAAAAAGTTTATTGCTAAATTCTCATTTTAAAAAAGTCAAACAACAAAACAATAGATATAGTAGTACAACTTGCAGCCTTTAAGCAAACACAAAGAATTTTAATGCGTATTAATTAAAAATTTAAACCATAATTTTTAATTGCCTTTTTTAAACTAATTCTCTGTGGGCAGCTTTTGAACAGGAAGAATAAAAGACACGGACAATGTTTAAGTGAAGAGACACTTTCTATTTTTCTAAAAAAACCCAAGAAACTTTTCATGATAGCTCAGACTCCCCTCAAGTCTTAAAAAGAGCAGCGTTTCACCTGTCTCCTGAGAGTTTTCTAAACAAAGTTACTGTTGATGCTCCCTCCACAGACCTGGCCAGAGAAACCTATAAAGCATTTATAATTCCCAGATTGTTAATATAGAAACATTATGAAAATATGAAAAGCTGTGTGTGTGAGACTGCCTGTGAGGAGGCAGAGGAAAGAACAGTGCTAAGGTAGAAATTCCTTTCACTACCAAAGGGAAGGAGTGGATGAGACTTCCTGTGATGACTTTGGAACAAAGTTGTAAATAGGGTTGTAAATAGGAAGATGGGAAAACAAAGATCACGTGTATTCAGCACCACCACCACCATAAGAAACATTTCCCTACCTCTGGCCTGTCTCCCTCCCCAGAAATATTATTCTCTCTGCTAAACAAAGAAAGAAAACAAAAATCTTTGGGGAAATCTATGCCTTCATCAGGCTTTAGGAGGATTCTGGCAAAGCTCAGACCTCTCTCATCAGAGAAAATAAGCTTATTTTTATCAACAGAATTAAAACACTAAATAGCAGTTTCTACTCATATCTGCATTTTTAGTTCCTCTTTCAGACTGGGGGGTCAGAGCAATAAGTTTTTTCTGATCCCTGTTACAACACTGTCAGCTGCAAAAAGTCATCTGTTCCATCAGAGGACCTAAATGCCACTAAACAGAACCCACAGGGACAAGCAGAGAATTCAGACATGCATACAAAGAAATCACAAGAACATTAATCTTTTCAAGAACCAACTGACAGTACATTTCAGAAAGCACATATAACTCAATTAATGTTTGTGCTCACAAAACCTTTTAATTTATGAACTATAGCTCTTGGGGTTTGCTAAACAATTAAAATCAAATCTAACTTCTCCCCTAAATTTTGCAAAGCATATTTTATAAGTTTAATTCCTGCAGCTTCAGCAGGAACAGCTCATCTACATGACCCTGAGAGTAAGAAAGGAAATCTTATTGCTCAGTGATCTGCTGTCATCAGTGGACAAATATTAAATGCTTTTGCTAATCCTTTCACTCTCACTAGCCATTGACCATGAAGCTTTGTTGACCTCGCTGGAAACCCTGGCAAGAATTATTGAGAGGCACTTGAGTGAACTATTCTTTTCCCTCAGGAAACAACCAGAGGGTAGTAGCTGCTGATTACTCTTTTGCCTCGATGCGGTCTTATGCAAGATACTCTTTTTTCTTCTATTTGATATGCATGCTGCATTGTTAGAGCGATTCAGCAATGTGTTGTAAACACTGCTTCTGGATCTGATCTGAACTATACAGTCATGGCTATGGCGAAAGTGGAACTATAGTTCAAATCAGATAAAACAGAGCTGTTGCTGCCAAATTACTTGAAAAACCTTAGGAGGACATGAATAAGCTATTTCTCTGTTAATGTCAATTTTTTAAACTTGCTTTTTACAGCAAGACCAAATGTTTAAATGTCCGGGTACTTTTAAATGGCCAGCAGCCTTTATTCTTAAGTGGTTTTCAAATGTCATTCTGAGTGGGAAAGTTCACTGTGGTAATACCTGGTGTGCCTCTTTAGTGCTGGAATTTCAGTGTTGCACCTCTTAGCTGTGGCTACGTACAGAGCTCTTTCAGTTTCTCACCTGGTGGTCTGTAGCAATTCGGACCCATCCGACTTCAAAAATCACTTCTGTTTTAAACAGCCACTGATAAAAAAAGCTGGGATGACACAGCCTAATGGCTTATTGCCACTGGAGGAAGTAGTTGTGCTCTCTTCCTCCCTCAAGTATGTTCTAGAGCGTCCCTACTGTGTACTGTAGCACACCTCTGGTTATTTGTTGAGCTGATTAGGTTCTCTAAATGGGTAAAAAATTCACCCAGGAGTGAAAACCATCTTGTTCCCTAATAATGAGCTACTTTGTTGATGTATTTTTTATCTTGTTAATTTTGTTGCTAAAAGGAAATTAAGAATTATAAATTAAGGTCTGGCGTATTGCTTTTAGAAATTTTTAATAAAGTCATTCACAACATTCAACTGTTGTGAAATTTGATGGCCTCCAAAGGATACTGCAGGAAACACTGACATTACATTTTGCCATGTGGGGAATGTGACATAGGCCAGAGGGTAGATTTTACTTCTTTAATTGCCATTGGTTTAAGATATTAATTGTTCATTTTCCATAAAATTGTGCTGTGGTTCACATTATCTATGTACACAGAATATGATGAGTGAATTTTAGAAACTACATGCAAGGTTTATTCAATAAATGAAGCCATTCGACAGTTCCTTGAAACTTTCCTATATACAAGAGAACCAAAGTCCCATTAAAAAAAGGGGAAGGAAAATCAGTAGAGACTTTTTTTTCAGTGATGAAATAGGTTAATTTCATAGCTGACTTGAAACCTTGTGACAAGTTATGGTATTCTATTATGCCATTATTAGTAGAAGACATAATCCCTTGCAGCTGTGGTAACTCATGATAACGCACAATATATACCCATCAAGATATCTCCTGACAGCAATGAAATTAACTCATGTCACCCCTGTGTCTAGCAGAATGTGCTTGCAGCTTGTTCTTAGCATGCTGTTTTAGATACCAATGAATTGTTATATGGAGAAAATGCATCTATTAGGAAAAATTGTTTATACCAAAATTTTCACTGGCTTCACTGTACATTTGATGACAGATGTTTCAAGCAAGGTAAGCAGATGGTATAGGTAAATGATTGAAAGTAAAAGAAATCATTGTTATTGCTTACTTCTTAAATTTGGTTTTTCCTGAACTTCAGTGGGATCTGTAGAACTGCTCTGCACAGTTACTTCCAACACATCCTTGGTGAGGTTGAAATTCATTTCTGTATTCTCTGGCTCAGAACCAATGTGTGAGCCAAAGCCTAAAACCATTGCAACGCCTGTTGTTTTTAAGGAGCTATTTTGAAATTATAGGATGATGAAAAAACTGTTACTTACAACTTTGTTTTATCTCCTAAACTAATAGTTCTTATACAGAATTATCTAAGTGACTATGAAGCTTTGAGAACATGGTTTTTCATGTTTTTTTATGCCTAGTTCCAAATTGCTGAGATGACAATATATTTTACAGTATTTCAAAGAAGAGGAAGAAGGCAAATCAGATGATAACAAACATATCTCAGCAGCACTTTAAGACTGTACTGTTAATGACTTTTTAAAATAAGTGTTTTGCAATAACAATTAAATAAGCAAAGAGATAAAAGCCAGTATTTACTGTCATGCATATTCTCACTTTCTGACAGGTTTCAATAATCAAACACTTCCCACATCACAAACATTATACAGACACTCTGTAGTCCCAGCATGGTATGGGTTATTCCCAACTTTACTTCATGTGCTCTTTCCCTGATGACTAGACTGGTTCTGACTTTCATTTTTTATTTAAAAACAACAACAGCTGAACTCCAAATTAGTCTCATGGAATACCCTCAATTTAGCTCTTTTAATAAAATAGAAAAGTCGAAAGCAGCCTGGTCACCAGGGGAAGTGTTACTTAAAGCTTGAGTTTGGCCATCAGCATTACAGAAAAAAAAAAAAAGACCGCTTTAAAAATAGAGACTACTGGCTTTATCACTGGTCTGCATTGCTTCCCTTGTGGCTAAGCAGCTTTTAGCTTTAAATTTTTATTAAATAAAAATAACAGATAGAATTCTTTCTTTTTTTCCCTTGTTTTGGGCAGATCCTATTTTAGGAACAAAAGGCAATAACTCCATAAAAATAAACAAAATACTAACTGTGCAAAAAGTGTGATTCTCAAGATCTGCAAGTTAAAAAAGTATTGATCCTTCCTACAAATAAAGCATATATTCATTTTGAGACTCAAGCATTTGACAGTACAAATTGACACAAGCTTGATTTAAAAGCAGCAGGGTTTTACAGAACATATTTCATACAATGTGACAACAAAAATTGTAAATTTATAATAAGTAATTAATGAAAATGTGGGAAATAGTACAGCTGTGTTCCGGAGACTAGTGCAATTACATCTTAATAGAAATAAAAATTGGTTATTGACATTAAAACTCCACCATTTAGGTTTTCAAAGAGGCATGCAATATTTTAATGGAAGTCTACTGAGAGGCTAATATGCTTTGCTGGACTTTGACAATGTAAGGATAAATGTTTTGAAGGCAGAGGTTATTGGGGGAAAGGTGTGTCAGCGAGAGTGTATGGTGCTGCAAGAATTTTGATTGCACTGCTTTAGGATTGCTGTGTGGATCTTGCCTTCCAAACCTTCAGGCACTTCTACCCCTCTAAGACATTGAACCTGTTAACTGATACATTGATTTAAAGTTGTTTTAGAGAGGCCAGCTGTGATCCAGCTGAAAAAGGTTAGATGCCTAAACCTATAAAACAAACATAAGAGAGTATCTTTGCTACACTGAAGTATCTACCTCCTGCTTGGTTTTTTTTTCAGCCTGTTTCCAAGTCTCTGTGCCTGGTCCACCTCTCAGAAACTACCTGCTACTGTTCCTTCAGGTGTTGTACCCATGCTCTGGAGAAAAGATTGCAGAAACCTGTAACCAGGACATAAACAGCATTTTTACTATTTTAGAGTTTTTAAAAAAATGCATATATTGTTCAATGGCTAGCTTATCCTGCAGCTTTCACTTCCCTTAAATATCACCTTGCAGTGATATGTATTTTCCTCTCCTCAGCTTCTGTCTTTGTACCGCCTGGGTCGGAACTACTTTCCAAGGCAGGTGTGAGTCTTACACTGCATTTGTCAAGAAAAGATGTAAATTTAGGAAGCCATGAAATCAGTGGAAAAGGCAGCAACTAGAATTGCAGGTGTATCATCAAAGGAATTAATAACAAATCAGAGAAAGTAATCTCTTAATAAAAAACCAACCAACCAAACAAAACCCCAAGAGTTTACATACAACAACAGGGATTTAAACCATATAAGATCCATAAAACTAATTGCTGAGGATGAATTTCTGTTCAGGAAAGAATTCTGAGTGGATCAGGTACAGAGGAAGACTACTAGGATGGTCAGGGGAAGGAAAAGAGGAGGTGCTGAAAGAGCTTGGATATTTTTTAGCCTAGAAGAATGAAGGCTGACTGTAGGATACCATGACATAAAAACATGAAAAGTTTAAAACACCAGGCTGACAGAGGAGCTGTTATAACTGGTGTCAACATTGTTCACTGGCCCTGAACAAGAATGGTCTGGTACAAGTTAGATGATTTCTAATATTCACAGATTCTGAAGCATGTAAATACCAGTAGATTAATGGGATAAAAAGTCATATCTGTTTGTGATATCAGGGACTTCAACGAGCTAGATTGACCCTTCTTATATAAAACTGATGCAAGTTATTATAATTTAAAAGTCCTAGGAAAATATACATTTTGATTGAGAGAGCAGGCTCAAGGCACAAAGCTGATGACTCAGATCTGTTAAAATAGCTCACTTGGTCCACCCAATACAAAAAGTTGAATTAAGCTTTTTCATTAATGTTAAAACTTAAATAACATTACTGAAATCTTCGGTTCTCTGAAAAGCTGTAACTGATCTGACTACACTGTTGTCTTTGGCAAATTATTTTGCTGATTGAAAGTTTCCTTTGTTTTTGTATGGGTCATTTTTCTGTGGCTTTTTCTTTATAAAAGGACAAAAGGATAATTGAGAAGCACAGAATGTAGCATTGTTTTTGTCATTCTACCAGTGCACTGGTGCAACACATTTCTTTTGGAAACATAAGGAAGAAAGTAAATAGTCAGGAAGGAACCTCCAATATGAGCTTCAAGGTTTTTATATGAATGTTGGAAGTTATTTTCTTTTCCCACCTTTGGTGCAAATTCTTTTTATATAGAATTAAATGTTGTGAAGCTAGAAAAGTTTTGTAGCAGAAGAAGCAGTAGAAATCAAAGATGGAGAGCAGCATGAAAAATGCTGAGGAAGTTAGAGCTCTGGTACTTGAAAAGATAACCTATCCTTGCAAAATCTTTTAAGGTATATTACTTAATAAGTATGTGTCAGCTGCTTACTCCAGTGTTTTATTCTGAAAAAGTAAGTTATGGATGTGAGTAGCTTGGGAAAATATTTTCCATGGAAAAAGGCTGAGAGCTAACTGAATTAATTGTAAGTTGATGGTGAAAATTGGGGGAATATATTTTTCCCTGATTACTAAATACGTTTAGTGAAATCAAATTTATTATTAAAGAATAAACACACAAGCTGTAATTAAGCTGTATTTACCTTTGACATATAACTGTTAGCGGAAAACATCCTCAACTGTTAGTTATAAACTTTCTGATGAAAGTGTCTCCTGCCAAAACCCTGGTGTTCTGTTGAAGATTAAAGCAAGTAACTTGTGGTTTCTTTATTATAGCTGGCTCTGACAGCATGTATAAACTGACGGGAAATTTCCATTGAATCCATGGTGTTTCAGGATTCTGCTAGATGTGCATATGCACATACAGGAAGGTTCAGTGGAATTTTAGCTTTAACAGGAAATGGTAGAATATGAAGTTCTGAGGAGACAGGGCTTTGGGGATGTCCTGATTCCCTACAAAGTTTGTAGAAGGAGGTGAGAGTGCCTAGCTACCTACATCAGGCTTGGCACAAAGGAGTATTTTCTTCTTTCCTCCCTTCCACAGAAAACAAAATATAAGCATGTACCTGTCAGAGCAATTCCTAAACAGGCACTAAATGAGCTAACTCTGGAACTGGAAGCAATAAAGCTGCTTCAGACTGAAGTTACGCCTGAGCTAATTGCCCAGGTGCAGTGTTATGCTTCAGAGGTTATACTGCTCCAAGTAATTGTAAACTTACCTGCTCAGGGATGTCTAACATATTGCTTCATTGTAATATTTAGACATAACTCAAATGAATCATCAAAAAAGCCAGAAAATATCAAAACTGAAGTTATTTCAGTTATTTTATACAGTCACCTGTGGTAAGTGCATTGCAGTAGCATTCTTAATTGGGCAGCAACTATGTATTATTTTTGTGGGATCACTGCCTCATTCACTGAACACACTTGGTATCTTTGTCTAAGCTGCACAGTGAATTTCCAGGATATAAAGTGTTGTGCATTACACTTTGTGATGTCTGAATGATGTCTTGTGAAACAGAATGACATCCACTGCTTCTTGTACTGAAACAGGTATATAGTGTGCAGTGAATAGTTGTAGGATCAGCTGAAAGGTAAATACGACTTTCATAGACATCTGGCTTTTATCCCTTTCTTTGCCAGTGACTTTGTGAATTACTTATTGAAAGACAGAAGGATTTCTCCATTTAAGTTACTGATTAGTAAATTGGGGCATCATAATCCTCCTTGGTTAAACAGGTTTTCTTAATAGGTAGCATGTAAAGCTTTATGAAACAAGCTAAAATCTAACGGAGCATCAAATGAAAATCTTAGAAAGATACTAATTTTTTTTTTCATTGCAGGGCTTGGCCAGCAAGAAGTACAGGAATCACAATTGACATAAAAAGTAGTGTTGAATATTCTTTTCTTTCAACAGTGAAGGTAAAACCAGCATGTGTTTACATAAGAATGAAATTATCAGACAAATTACCATGCCATATCATGACTTTTCAGTGTTTTGCTTGCAGATCTCTTATATTCTAATGTGGCTTTCTATACTTTGATTCTTTCATCTCTTAATGTATCGGAAGGTAAAACAGTCTCTTTTTAATAACCTTTCCTTAAATAAGCTGTCTAGAAAAAGAAATGAAACATTGAAAGTGTTAAAAAATGTGTGGATGTGGTACTTGAGGGCATTGCTTAATGGTGAACAGGGTGGTGGTGCTAGGTTGATTGTTAGATTTGATGATCTTTAAAGCTTTTTCCAACCGTAATAATTTTATGATTCTGTGAAATGAAAAGCCAAATATTTAAGGGACCAGACTCCTGTACTGGGGACATATAAAGCCAACTTCTTTGCATGTATCACTATCTTTCTAAAGGGACTTGGAACAGCTTACTTCTTCCTTATGCCCCTGAGATTCTTTCTTACCTCATATCTCTTGGGTGTATTCAGACTATCAATGGGAAGGTAGGGCTGGGTTGTCTCTAGTATAAATTTGAATAGTGTATAGCACACTGAAGGTCCAGTTTCATCTGGCTTATGTAGGCATTAGTAAGGCCAAGCAAACACACTAATAAACTAAATTTGTAAGACAGAATCAACTGGAAGCATGTAACATTTAAATGGATACACATATTCATCCAAAAAAGTGTTTTGCATATACTGAAGTCAACAGAGAATCAGAACACAGATTTATAGTTTTGATGCAGAAAAGCTTCTCTCATCTGACCAGTAGAAATCATGACAACTTCTTCCACAAGTTTTTCAGAACCTGCAACCTCTCTCCTATCAAAATTTGCTACTTTTCTGATATTTTCCCAGGCATATTTTACAGTCAGACATGTGAAACCCATAAATATTAATCCAAGAGTCACTTTGAAAAATGTGTTGCTTAGTCATTCTATCATTTCCAGTGGAATAATAGGAAATGTTTTTTCACCTCACAGCAGTAGTGTTACTTTGTGCCTTGTTCCTGGCAATAAAATAACTTTCATATACCACAGTATATGGCACAATGGATATTAGACTGCGATTAAGCATTGATTAGCATAATGAAGTTTGTGAGTACTACAGTCTTACAGTATAAACATAATGTCCTTTAAAACAAAATAATCCTTTAAACCTAGCCCACTTATGCAGCTACAAAAAATATGTGTTCACATGAAATAATAATAATATGCTGTTACAACTTTATATTTGGGGATTTTCATGGAAAATTACAGGTTAAATTATTGAGTCAAAAATCAAACTGTCTTGAGTCTTTTTAAGCTTTTGTGCCATCTCATCCTGGGATATGAATTTGTTTAAATTATATGATACTGTATCAGAAATAGCATGGCCAGCAGGAGTAGGGAAGTGATCCTCCCTCTGTACTCAACACTGGTGAGGCTGCACCTCAAATCCTCTATCCAGTTTTGGGCCCTTCATGACAACAAAGACATTGAGGTGCTGGAGCTTGTCCAGAGAAGGACAACGACGATGGTGAAGGATCTGGAGCACAAATCTCATGAAGAACAGCTGAGGGAGTTGGGGGTGTTTTGCCTGAAGAAGAAGAGACTCAAAGGGACCTTCTCACTCTCTACAACTGCCTGAAAGGAGAGCACAGAAATGTGGGCATCAATCTCTTCTCCTAAGTAACAAACAATAGAAGAATTGGCCTCAAGCTGTAACAGTGGAGCTTTAGAAGGGATATTAGGAAAAAAATTCTTCACAGAAAAAGGTTGTCAAACATTGGAACAGGAGCCAGAGAAAGTGGTTGAGTCACCATCCATGCGAGTATTTACAAGACATGTAGATGTGGCACTTAGGGACTTGGCTTCATATTGGACTTGTGGCATTAGGCCAGTGGTTGGACTCCATGACCTTAAAGGTCTTTCCCAACCTGGGTCATTATATGATCTGTTTCCCTAATAGGGTGTTGGGGGTTGGGTTTTTTTGCCTTTTGTTCCTTTTTTACCTATAGAATCTTTTCCCATAAGTTGCTAGGAAACACCAACTACTGGGTACTTATGGGTACTTAAGAAAAACAAAAGAAGTAGCCAAGCTCAGGAGAGGAAGGCATCTGGCTCTCCTCACACTTCTCTTTTTGGGAGTTTTCTCTGGGAAGGACAGAGATGCTGCAAGAATTGTGCAGGTAAAGTATGGGCACTGGGGCAGTTGCTAGCTCTCTTGTTCTCAGCTTTGGAGGAGGATGGTCGGAGCTGCTGCTTGGGGAAATGAATTCACTGCCACCACTATAACCCAGCCTGGAATTGCTTCCTCTGCTGTGGGGGTGAGCCTCTGCTCAGTAGAGCAGTCACTAGATTGGGACTTTATTAACATCTACCTCACTACAAGAGGGACTTATCACCATCTGCTTGGGTGCCCGGGATCCTGAGCCCGCCTCTCCCTGCCCTGCTGGGAGTCGGGCTGCCACTGTCCCACCCGTGCCACTTCTTCAGCGCTGCTCTGTGCCTTTTCTACACCATAGCCTCACACCCCCTGCCACAGATCCAGCTACCACCATGGAGCTTCTGGTACATCTCATCCACCAGCCCAGGATTTTTGGCTCATCCCTGCCATTCCAGCTTGATTCTCGTCAGAGTCCTGCAGGGGCACCAAGACCAGACTGCCCCAGGGTTTGTAAAGCAGGGCCTCTCCCCCATCCCTTCCCATCTCAGCCGAGCTGCCATTGCCGCGGGCTCCCTGATCTCTCACAACAGCGCCCCCTGCAGCCGCGGGGGAATCACTGCGCCCGCCCTGCCCGCCGGGAGCCAGCAGCGCCCCTGCCGGACGTGAGCGGGACTGCACCCTACAGCAGAGTGCCTGTGGCCCAGAAGAGGTCACTGGGTTTGTGGTTCTGTTTGTTGTTAATGTCAGAGTTCTTACTGTTTGTTTGTTTGCCTTGTTACACATACTGGTAAAGAACTGTTATTCCTATTCTCATATCTTTTGCCTGACAGCCCCTTAGTTTTAAAATTATAATTCAGAGGGAAGGGGCTTATATTTTCTATTCCAAGGGAGGCTCCTACCTTCCTTAGCAGACACCTGTCTTTCAAACCAAAACATAGGGAAAAAACTGTGCTTGGACCTCGGGTTAGTTTTGTCTTGCCTACATTGTATTGGAGCATATGGTGTCTATATGATTCGTGTCTCACAAGAAAGATGAGGGACACGGTTTTCAGTTACAGGTAAACAATTTGAATTCAGAACATTTTTCATGACTTTTAATTAACATAATACTTTTCCCCTTCTAAATCTCTCCCCTAGTAATCAGAGTTTGATGTAAGTTGTCACATCACAATATTCTCGTGAATTTCAATTTTTGGGGGGAAACTACCCTTATAATTTCATTCAGTTGATTGTTTCAGTTACTACCCGCAACCAACAACGAAGTTTTGGATTCAGCAGATACAAACCACTTCTGAACTCTTGCGTCTCTTGAAGCTACATTGCTTTGCTGGGTTCACTTCAGCCATCCTTCTAAATTGTATTTGTCTTTGCTTTAGTATGGAAGAGAAGTTACAAAACTTTTCTATTTGGGGAAAGGTATACCAATACTATTTAGAAGATGAAAAAAATGTCCCTGACACTAACAAATAGACCATAATGCACTTGGCACATGCAGTAGTCCTAAGGACGAGGTTCGGGTGATAGAAAGTGTATTATTGGAAAGGAAATGTACAGTAGATGGAGTCTCCATATTTCATAGTATCATAGAATCATTGAATGGTTTGGGCTTGAAGTGAAGTTTAAAAGTCATCTAGTACAATGTCCCTGCAATGCATTTCAACTAGAATGTTTTCAATTATATCAAGTTGCTCAGACCCCTGTCTAACCTGACCTTGAAGAATTTCATGGAGGGAGCATGCACCACCTCTCTGGACAACCTGTTCCAGTGTTCCACCACACTCATTATAAAATTCTTACACCTTAGATCTAGTCTAAACCTACTCTTTTTTATTTTAAAACACTACCCCTTGTCCAATTGCAACAGGCCCTGCCAAAAGCTGTGTCCTCCTCTTTCTTATAAACCCCCTTTGAGCACTGAAGTGCCACAATGTTGTCTCCCCAAACTAATCCCTAGGCTGAATAGTCCCAAAAGTCTCAGGTTTTCTTCATAGGAGAGGTGTTCCATCTGTTCTCTGATCTTTTTTTGCGGTCCTATATGTCAGAAATGAGACTAATTACCATCCTCTTTGTGTATTTTGTTTTCTGTTTTAAGCTGTTAGTCCCATTTCCTGTATGTCCAGTTCAAAATTAGGTCTCAAAAAAGAAGATGGACATAGAAGCCATTAGGACATTCTCATAAATTTTTGGTTCAGAGTATGTGTTTGTGCTGAGAAGATAGTAACATTTGCTACACCACATAAAAGTGGGTTTAAAATGCAAATAAATGAAGTTCTTTCCCCTTAGATCTTTCACACCTTCTAAGCACATGGTAAATATTATATAAAATGGTGGAGAGTCAGACTATTTCTCTTCTGAGTGCATAAGAGGATGGATGGATTTAATTCCCTCTGGATATCTGACCCTAATAAATTCTCCTACCCAGGGTTAGCCACTTATGCCTCTAGTCTGTCCTCTGCAGCTCTGACCCCAATCTTCAATTTCAAAGGATATTTGGTAGCAGGGGAGCAGAAACCTGCCCATTTCATTGCTGCACAGTGCTTTAGAGTTAGGCAATCAGCTTATAGCAACTGCAACTGCCATTTTATGAATTCCCACCAAATCCTGAACTTTCTCAGTAAATTATGTGCTGCCTTCTCCTCCTTTTTTCCAATAGCCACACTTCCAAGCCATGTATTGCAGTATCCAGACCCAGTGTGCCATTCTTATTCCTAAACTGACATTGCTGTGTCCTCAGGCACTCACTCTGTGCCTGTGTTGATCTGGTTAACACCACACAGATAATGAGGTCTTCAAATTTTGTTTCTAGGGATTGTTCCCTGCCACATTATTTCAATTATACAATATTGTTGTATCTGTACATCTGTATCAGGGTATCACAACTTACATACCAATATGTATTAGCATTCCTTCAATCAAGCAAAAACCTACACATTTTTTCTTCTTTAACTGCTGCTTCATTACTTGTGATTCATCATTTCCAGTGTTTTGTTCTGATAAATCTTCAACATGGTTTCATTTTTCTGCTGTTATACAGTGTCAACTAGCTCACAAAACCAGAAGAATAGTTATTAAAATGTTCATGCTTCACAAATAATATTTTGACTGTTGGATAGATATAAAAGTCCAGTAGGAAAAATATTCTGACATGATTTGTAACATGCTATCTTTCAAATGGCAAAAATATCAAAATATAATTGAAACAGCCTGCTCATGATGCAATCCCCTTTCCATTTTCAAACAAATGAAGGAAGCACACAGTATGCATTTTTTCTGTGAATCTCAGGGCTTAGCTCTACACAATATTTCTGTTGAGGCAGACAGTCAAGCAACTTTTCACAAAAGAAAAATAGACAACAAACACTGTGGTTGCTTTGATAGTGTTTGACTGAGAATTCATTACTAAAAATAATTCTGTATGTGTTTGATTTTAATACCTAATTATAAGATTAATTTTTCTATGTGTATTTTTGCAGGATATGGTCCATCATATTTAATGGAATGAGACAGTGAAGGGGGAATTGTGAAAAGTCTTGTTAAAATGAAACCATTATCTTACTAAAGGGTTACAGAAAATATAGTGAAGAGATGAAAAATCCCTTTTGTTAAATGATTGTGACCTGTGCCTTGTTTGAAAAGCAGAATGTTTAGCTCTCCCTCTCCCTCCCCGTCTATAATGTGTTGACCAGATTTTTCTCTGCAGATTTCTTTGGGCAGAGAAGTTACTTTATGTAATATAAGATTAACAAAATGTCATCTGAATAAAACATTGATAGGCTTATGCATGAAATACAGTAAACCTTACCTTTTCTCTATATTCATTCACTGCAATATAAAAAGTGAGACATGATAGACTTGTATGTCTAGAATATATATTTATGCATGGACACATATGTCTGAAAATAAAATATACACAGGAATACTTTATATAGGTGACTTTCTTCTCCCTGCAAGGTTAAGCTATCTGATTAAATCAAACTCCATTCTTTCTGTTTCATCCATCACTACCAGCTGATAGCAGAAACAGCATGTACCTTCTGAAATAGTTTTTTCTTGTTGTTGTTTTATGATGTGTGAGGCAGAAAGAAAGAAGGTTTAATTTAATCTGTTGGATTGACTTTGCAGAGATGATAGTAACAGAGCAGTATCTTCAGCTAAGTAACCTGAACAAACATGACATTGAAATTGAAAAGGAGTTAATAAATACGATACTTAAGCCCCACTTCTACCAGCCCCTCTTATAAGGATACTTGAACAAGCCAACTCTTATTACAAGCAAATTTGCTATGAGAAGACTGGTATTTTTTCTGGTTTGGGTGGTTTTGTGTTTTGTTTTGTTTGTTGAGGGATTTTTTGTCTGTTTATTGTTGGGGATGGTGGTGTGTTTTGGGGCCGAGGGAACATTCCCCTTCTACCCCTTCTATTTATCTATTTCTTTAGTTATTTATTTCCTGAAAGATCCCTTTGATGTACATGTTCATATTATTTAGTGAATTTTTTTTTGGTTGCAAGTAAAAATAGAAGACCCAGAACACCTATAATGTGTGTTTTGGTCTACACTGAATCTAGCCTTTCAAGGCAGTTATTGCTTCTCATTTATTTCTTACAGTGATACATATTTATTTAATGAAACTGTCTTAGCAATAATGGAGGTTCTGAGGAACAATTTTGTAGTTTAAAAGCTTTTTAAATTGGAAATGAAATCAGAAGGGTTTGATTTTTTTTAATGACTTTTTCATGTAGAGTGGTTTGGCTTCAATGCCAATAAAATTTAGAGTAGAAGGAAATTTAGGGTATATTATAGCAATAGAAACAACATGTGTTTCTTTGAGACCTCTATCTCACCTCTTCCCCACCCAAATAAGCTCAGGCCAAATTCAAGTTGTCAGTTAAGACATGCCAAATCCTTCCTCACTTGAACGCTTCTGTTTGCAGACTGGCATATCTTCTGAAACATTTGAAAAAAATAATTTGATACTGTAACTATGTAAACAAATCACAAAATAACAAAATCAAAAAATCACAAAATCACAGAATCTCTGAATGGCTCAGGTTGGAAGGGACCATGTGGGTCATCTGGTACAACCTCCGTGCTCAAGCATGTCTGTCCAAGGATTGAGTCCAGATGGATCTTGAGACTCCTCAAGCACTTTTCTTGCTCTATATCTTTAATGAACAAATTGTCATGCTTCCACATGGAATAGCACTTTGATAAGAGGTGAACAGATGCAATTATCATAAAGCTACAGTAACTAACATTTTACTTACAATCTCCAAATTTTTCTGCTGTTTCTTTGGCTGTGCTTTCTATAAAACCATGCTGAAAAAGCATTTGGATGCACATCTCTGTTCATCTTAAGAGACAACATTCTGCATCGATTGTTTCATGATATTTTAAAGAAAAAAAGGGTAATCAAAATCCTACAATGTCTCAAGATGTAAGAAGCTTTGAGGGCTTAACCAATAATCTGGATAAATCATGATCACAAAATCAAAGAATGGGTAAGGTTGGAAAGAACCACAGTGAGCTATCTGGTCCCTGCTCAAGCAGGGTCATCGTAGGGCACATTGCACAGGATTGTGTCCAGATGGTTCTTGAATATCTTCAGTGTGGGAGACTCCATAATTTCTCTGGGCAACCTGTTCCAGTGCTTGCTTATCTGCACAGTAAAAAAACTCTTCCTCATATTCAGGTGCAACTTCCTGGACATCACTTTCTGCCTATTGCCTCTTGTGCTATGGCTTGGCACCATGAGGAGAGCCTGGCTCCAGCCTCTTGACACCCTCCTTTCAGATATTCACAGATATTGAGGAGGTTCCCTCTCAGTCATCTCTTCTCCAGGCTGAACAGAACCAGCTCCCTCAGCCTGTCCTCACTAAGAGACATGCTCCAGTTCTTTAATCACCTTTATCACTGTCTACTGGACTCACACAAGAAGCTCCATGTCTCTCCTAGAGCCCAGAACTGGACACAGCACTCACAATATGACCTTGCCAGGACTGAGTAGAGGGGCAGAATCATCTCCTTTGATCTCCTGGCAATGCTTTTCCTAATACACCCCAGGATATCATTGGCCTTCCTGGCCACAAGGACACGCGGCTGGCTCATGAACAGCTTCCTGTCCACCAGGACTCTTGCTCCTGCTCCACTCAGTTTCTTTCCCTCATGTCAGTCTCCTGTATTGTACTCGTGCCTGGGCTTTTCCTCCTCAGCTGCCGGACCCTGCACATGCCTTTGATGAATTTCAGAATGTTTTTTTCTGCCCATCTGTCCAACCATCCAGGTCCTTCTGAAGTGCTGAACTGCTCTCTGGGGTATTACCCCTGGTCCCAGCTTTCTGTCAACAATGAACCTCCTGAGGAGACATCTGCCCTTTTATCCAAGTCACTGATGAATATGTTAAAAAATATTGGGCCATTATTAAACTTTGGAGGATACAACTTGTGACAGGCCACTTTTTGGACCCTGTGGCACTGATTAGAGCCCTCTAGGATCTGGTGTTAAGCCAGGTCTCAACCTCCCTCACTGTTGACTCAAGTCTGCATTTTCTGAGTTGGTCTGTGAGGATGTTGTACGAGACAATGTTGAAAACCTTGCTGAAGTCAAGGCAGATGATATCCACTGCTCTCCCCTCTTCCAGCCAGGTAGTTGGTTTATCACAGAAGGCAATGCATTTGATCAAGCATGATTTACCTTGACTGAATCCTTGATGACTACTCTTGATGAGTTGATGACAACACTACTTTCTTGTCATGTGGATAGCGATGCCCTCAGAATCAGACACACCACCACCTTTCCAGGGACACAGGTGAGACTGACTGTCCGGTACTACCCTAGGTCATCCTTCTTGCCCTTTTTTAAGACTTGGGTGACATTTGCTTTTACAGTTCTTTGACACTTCCCTTGATTACTGCAACCTTTTAAAGATAAAGGTGAGAAGCCTTGCTTCGGTGTTCACCTGTTTGCTCAGCACTAGAGGATGTAACCCCTTGGCCCATAGACTTGTGAATGTCAAGTTTGACCAGGTGCTCTCTCGCTCAAAGCTTTTTGACCAAAGGAGTCTGTTCCTTCTGAGATTCATTTGTCCTACTCTCTTAGAACAGAGATCCCTGAGGGCTGGTCTTGTCAGTGAAGCCCAGTGCAAAGGTGTTCAGTAACTGCCTTCTCTGTGTCCTGCTACCAGGGCCCCCCTCCATTTAGTAACAGGCTCGCACTATCCTTAGTTGTTCCTTTTGTTATTGTTGTGTTTGAACAAATCTGTCATTTTGTACCTGTCGTACTTGGCCAAATCTAATTCCTGATGCGTTTTGGCATTCCTTGTCTCATTTTTACTTACTCTTAAAACCTCTCTATATTCTTTTCAGGTGGCCTGGCCCTGCTGCCATCTTTTCTGTATTTCCTGGCTATGTTTGAGTAATAACAGGATTTCTTTATTCATTCATATGGGTCTCCTCCCCTTTTTGCCTGATTTCTTGCTCATCAGGATGCATTGGTCTTGACCTTGGAGGAAGTGATCCTTCAATATTGACTGGCTTTCTTGGACCCCTCTTCCTTACATGTTTCCTTTTCATGAGATTCTTCCAAGAAGAACTTAAAGAGGCTAAAGTTAGCTCTCCTCAGTCAAGCTGTAGGGTAACTTTCAATGTCCTAGACATCTCATCAGTTTCATTATGAAGAAACTCGTTCCCTAACACGTGTCATTCATCCATCCTGGAAACAACTTTTATAACTAAGGTAGCTACAAAGCTAGAAATGCATTTTATAGATACAGCAAATGTAACTTAGGACATGCCATACTTTTCAACTCTCTGTAATGGAAGAGTTCAGGTAGACTTCAGCCACCTCTCATTTATTTCAGTTTCCAATCTGAGTGCAGGGTCATGTGTGAAGTTGAGCCATTGTGTAATTTTAGCAGCTTCCTGCACCACAGCAAATGTATGAGTTTAAGTTTTGGAGTTTGGGGGGCAGGGCTATGTGTTTTTTTAGGGGATTGTAGGTTTTTTTGGGTGGAGGGAGTTTGATTGTTATTGTTGGGGATTTTCTGTGAACAATAATTTAGTTTGCTACTTCAGAAGAATTATTTACTCTAGATTTCTTCAAGACAATGTTGAGACTCTGGGAAATATTTGTTCCTTCAAGTTGATAGGAGTTCCTCTGCAAAAAACCTATGACAGGAAAAATTCTCCTTTACCAGGTCCCAAGCTCTGGTTGTGATTTTATGATACCACAATAGTTTAAAACCTCTGTAGTCCATGTGAGAAACTTACTCATATATTCATTAATTGTCAAAATACCCTAGGGGTATAAAAGTAGAGATTAACAGTATTCAAAATTGACTGATATAGAATGTCAGCTTTATAAACTTGTTAGTTAATGTGCTCTCCAAATTGTCAACTATCAGAGTTTTTGCTTCTTTGCCAAGGTATTCTAACTAAGCACTGAGAAAAAGTTTTAGTAAGGAAAAGTGTCAGGTTTTTACCCTTTAAGAGAAATTGATTCTGCCTATGAAGTCATCTTGGGTAGAAATGAACTACATTCTTAACTGGACATAGTACAGAGAGAAGCAATGGTGTTATGCTAAAGCTCCCATGTTAACCTTATTAATGGAAGTTAAATACAGGATAATTTAGCAATGACTGCTATATATAAGAACAGATGGCTGGTGGATGACTTCCTTCTGTGTACTGAAAAATTCCAATTAAGGCAAAATTAAATGAATTAATAATATCATAAAACTGGTATTCCACATTTTACTATGGATTATGCTCTCCTTAGCAGGGAAAATTACATTAATTGCTTCAAGAAAGGAACCATTCTGTGCCTGCAAAGGACTTGGTGGTGAACTGTTCCACTTCCTGCCACTGCACAGTTATGCATAATGTGACCATATGGAATTCGCAAAACCTCAGTAGGAAGGGTACAGCGAGACTTTTGTTCCAAACCCTAACTACTCTGTCATTTAATTGGAGAATCTCCAAGATCTGTATTGTAACATAAAAAGTTTTTATCCATGCTGGATACTCACTAGAAAGAGATATGCATAAGAATACCTGACATTATACTCATTAGAGGACACTATTACACTTAGAGCATTGCATAGCCTGTGAATATATTCTTATACAAAAACGTTTCCTAAGCAGCACTAAATATGATTGTCTCCCTCTACATATAACAGATCATGATTTTGGGTGAACAGAGGGTTAAAAGTGAGGGAGAATCTACCGCTTATTGTTTTCAAATACCCAATCTCAATTGATAGTATTTTGCTGTATCTTTGAATAGTATAGTTTGACTTTTTTCCCCTGGTGCTTCATGTCCAAACCCATCTCATATCTGGTCTTTTCTTACATGAGTCCTCAGCAGGGGGTTGAGGAAAATATTGAAGCAAAATTCAGAGGGTTTTTTAAAACTATTTTACTCTTTTTGCTGGATCTAGCATGCACAGGTTGGTTATCTGGCAATCAGCCTAAATGATGCATACTCTCCTCCTGCCCAGCAGTAGTGCGTTTGGCTTGCAAACACTGGGTGTCGTTAGCTACAAGAGACCTTGGGGCTCCTTTCCTCAGCCTGACATCTCAAATAGCAAGGGCTGATGTGGTATGGGACAGCCCAGCCTCAGATTGTCCTTGCCTTTTCATAGTGTGGTTGTACCTCATGCGGGCTGGAGTCATCTCTGTAGCTGCTGGAACATCGTGACTGTAGACAGCCAGGGCTTCAGTGTCTGCATCTGAGCTAATCTCCCCAGCCTCCCTGTGTCACCAATGGAGAAGAAAATGGACTTTTAGGGAATGATTTGGGCAATCACAATGCAGAAGTGTATGTCCTCTCTAGAAGTTACATAAGTAAGCCAGCTAAATGAGCTGTGCACATCTATAGGTTAGCTGTAGGTGGTCCAGTGAATCTCACTCAGGCATGCTACAGATTGAATATCTAAATGCTCCAAGGAATATTTTCCTCTTTTAGTGTTTCTCAGCAGCATGAATTGTCTGGGAGCATATATCAACCATGAAGAAACCATACAAGAAAGTACATGAGCCTGTAAGTGGACTCTGACTTTTGTTAGTTATGATATATCTACAAGGTAAGTTTGGAACAATGGCAGTGTTCCAAATAGATATGTGCAAATAACATCAGAGAAAACAAAATGGATCAAAACAAATCTCTTAAACTGAACTTTATGTGAAAATATATTACCAGTTACACAAGAAGACAAATAGTAATATGGCACCTGACATAGGTGCCATATTACTATTTTACTATCTCATTTTGTATTGAGAGGGTTTCTATGAAGCCGCAAAGGTAACATAGAACCCTTAAAAACCTAGATATTTGACTGCAGTACATTCTGGACTGCACAGCTAATTAAATGGTGGCATTTGTCCATACTGGATACTTATGACAGCATTAAATCTCTCTACTCATCACTGTAGCAGGAGTTCTAGAGACCCCGAAGGAGATGAGTGATATGCCTCCTTAGTATTGAAACGTACTGCTAAGTTGTTGCAGCAGCAGGAGATTGTAAGATCAAGAGGCTTAATAGCTTTGGTACAAGAGCTGTACTACATTAAATGCAGTAAAATGCAAGAACTTACTGTATGTTCATAGCACTGAAAGCCCCCTAGCCATACATAAAGGAGCTGACAAACCACACGTATGCAGAGTCCAAAAGTTAAGAAAGTTTAAGGAGAATTTTACAGTATGTCACTTCAGACAGTGGTTTTATTTGAAAATTATTTTTGCATGCTAAAATATACCCTCACAAAAATGCAAGCTAATTACAGATAGGTCTATTTTATAGCATGAGATGCAAAGTAAAAGCCGCAAACATATTTTTGAAGCATATTTTTTAACATAAATGTTAAGTGCTTTCCTTTTTCTTGTTTCAAAAGAGTTGTACTGTGTATTACCTTATTGTTTGCAATGCATCTTCGTACTTTTACTTTGTTCTCCTCATCCTTATTTGTGTGGCAATTGTAAGGATTAAATCAAAGAATTAAAGACTTTTGTTTTCAAAAATAAAATTATTAAAATATTTTCCTCTTTTCAATTTTTTCTATTATATCAGGAACGCCAACTTAATTTTTCCCTAGAAAAGTATTGGCATAGGAAATAATGCAAAGGCTTTCAAAATATAGTTTGCAAACCTGATACTCAACATGAAAGCTAAAGAAGAAAAATTTCACCTCAGGCTTTACACAAAAGCTTTATAACCTACTCACCCCTTTAGTAGCTCGTGTACATGACCATATGCACTCTGTCACAATCTGGCATATTAACCCAAATTTGTTGCTATAAGAGCCTTCTTCTTCACAGCACAGACATGTTTTACTGAGACGGGTCTCCATGGAGAGGGGATTGAGAAATAAAAGACTTGAGCTCTAGCCTTGTTTGTGCACAGTCTCAGACTTTTGTCTGCCTGTGGCTGCGCCACCTTTACAAACTGTCCCAAGACTTTTCTGCTGAAGCTTTCTGAGCACCATCAGCAGCTCTCCCTGCCACCCAATCTGTGTCCTTCCTCTGCTATGCTGTTTCCAACTTGTGTTTTTCCATCTTGGAATACATCTGTCTCTGCTGCAGAATGAGCTCAGTTAACAGTACTTGTGCAACTAATTTGCCTGTCTCTATGTCAGGTTGGGGCTGATTGCCTGAGGGTAACTTTGCCTCAACAGCCTTTTTCAGACCTAATTCTATGAGCAGCATTTTGAGCTCTTTTAAAGTCTTTCCTGCATATTTCAATTGTCTTTCTGAGAGTAATTGTTCGCATTCCAGTTTACAGAGTACAGGATATGTTTTTGACTGGCTCATTTTACTTTGGATAAGGCATTTTTTCAAATGAAATTCCTTCATACATGTTTTCTGGGAAATTCTGCCTTTTCTCCAGTGAATAGTTTCTCACACATTTTTGTGTTTTGGTTTCTTTTTCCTTGCAGACTGACATCCTGTGGTTGGAAGAAAGCTATGGGTTCTTCTGCCTTATGTGGTTTTTCCAAAGTGAAAAATTCAAATAAACAAAACAAAACAATCAAAACAAAACAAACAAGCAAACAAAACGAAGGCAAAACAAAGGTTCTGTGCGTCATGTGGAAGTGGCTGGGCTTACAAGCAGACCTATATCTCTGTCGTTATCAATCATTTGAATGAAAAGGAATAAATGCTCATTAGCTTTCCTGACTGTTACATTAAAAAATCAAGAAAGTTGTCAGTATTTACTCATGTGAGCTATTTATGTGACATTTTAAAGGTTTACTAGTGGTGTTATACAATACTAAAAGTAAACTTCCATACCTTTCCACTCCTTTTATTCCAAGACCTCTTGGTCTCTCACAGCATTTTGAGAGGCACAGCAGAGGACCTGCTTCCAGCTTTCAACCTGGAAACTCTGTAAATCCCTACTTTAAGAAAGAGAGAGCTCTCTGACAATGCTAATTATCTGCACACCATGGTATTTCTGGAAATTCCTTGGAAATAACCTCTTTGAATCTTTGGAAGGTGCAGCCAAGATAACAGATTTTGGCATTAGACTGTTCAGGCCTTATTCATAGAATAGGCTGACTAGAGCATGTGCATTCAGGACTTTCTTCCTGCTCTACTGGCTTGTGAGTTCTCATCATCCTTTTCTTATAGTCATTAACTTCAGAAGACCTTGACAGCCATGTTTTTTTTCCCAAGTTCTCTTCCTCTGGATCATCATTCAGGCATGTTTGAGTAAATTGCAGGTCATGAAAGAAATATTAATTTATATCTGGATACTCAGATCCATCATAACTTGTGACAGCTCTAGCTATGGAAACGGACAGCAAGGAATACGCAAGAAGCCCTCTGCTAGTCCTTAGAAACTACAGGCACAATAATTCCTTCAAAAAGAAATTATATCCTTTCCAATTTCACATATCTTGTTCATTTGTCAAGATATACTTGACCAATTCTTCTCATCTTCTAATTTATCTTGAGAGTTTTGCAATTATTTTGAGGTATTAATAGCTGAAAAAATGCTTCAGAATACACGAATTGTGTTCTGAACCCAATTTGATGCTGTAGAATGGATGCTAGTATTTTATTCACTGTTGTTGTGTTATAGAGGTAATCATGGTTTCAGTGCTTTAGTTTCCTAAAGGAGGTCCAATCCACAACTGAAAATGTTCTATCTGAGGGTAAAAAAATCTATTCAGTGATGAAGTGCTGCAGTCATTAAAGCGCAACTTTGCAATCAATGTAAATCTTTCACTGGACCAACAAAAGAAGGCAAAAGTATGATCAGTGCCCTGTGTGGACTAATTTCCTTTAGCTTTCTTTCCTTTTCATAGTAATTAAAGGAAAAACATTCTGTATCAAGAAACCCTTCTGGTTCAGGGTCATTGTCACCCTTTTCGTCAGCACTGAGAAAGATCTTCATGAAAGGTCCATTGAAAAGGCACAGAGTGGTATTGCCTTTCATTCCTTACCAGCATTTTTCCTGTTCTGTATCTCTTAATGAACAAATTGTCATGCTTCCACATGGAATAGCACTTTGACAAGTGGTAAATAGATGCAATAATCATAATCACCTTTGTCACTGTCTACTGGACTCACACAAGAAGCTCCATGTCTCTCCTAGAGCCCAGAACTGGACACAGCACTCACAATATGACCTTGCCAGGACTGAGTAGAGGGGCAGAATCATCTCCCTTGATCTCCTGGCAATGCTTTTCCTAATACACCCCAGGATATCATTGGCCTTCCTGGCCACAAGGACACGCGGCTGGCTCATGAACAGCTTCCTGTCCACCAGGACTCTTGCTCCTGCTCCACTCAGTTTCTTTCCCTCATGTCAGTCTCCTGTATTGTACTCGTGCCTGGGCTTTTTCCTCCTCAGCTGCCGGACCCTGCACATGCCTTTGACGAATTTCAGATGGTTTTTTTCTGCCCATCTGTCCAACCTGTCCAGGTTCTTCTTCTGAAGGGCTGCACTGCTCTCTGGGGTATTGCTCACTGCTCCCAACTTTGCATCATCAATAAACCTCCTGAGGGGACACCTGCCCTTTCATCCAAGTCACTGATGAATATGTTAAAAAATATTGGGCTCATTATTAAACTTTAGAGGACACAACTTGTGACAGGCCTCTATCTGGACCCTGTGGCACTGATTACAACTCTCTGGGATCTGGTGTTCAGCCAGGTCTCAACCTCCCTCACTGTTGTCTCAAGTCTGTATTTTCTGAGTTGGTCTGTGAGGATGTTGTACGAGACAATGTTGAAAACCTTGCTGAAGTCAAGGCAGATGATATCCACTGCTCTCCTCTCTTCCAGCCAGGTAGTTGCTTTATCATAGAAGGCAATGCATTTGATCAAGCATGATTTACCTTGACTGAATCCCACTGGTTAAATACCTGATCCAGAGTATAACATTCTATTAAAACACACATGCAACAATATTCTGAGACATGATGTTGAATCTCGTTGAACAGACAACAATTCCCCTCCCTCAGCCACAAATTCATGAGTCAGCATTTTACGTTTGCCTTGGCATCATCATACGCAGACAAAAGTAAAAGATAACATGAACATATTCTGAATGGAAGTGTAAGATGGAATGGAAAGTCATCCACATTGCAAGGACATGGTTAGTGTATTGACAGACTTCATTGAAACAACTTCCCACAGTTTTCCTGCCCATAGCCCAAATATATTCAGACATTTTAAGAAAGTAAAACATGAAAAAACATCTTAAAATATGCATTTAAGGAATGGGAGTATGCCATTTTTTCCACAGAAGTTAAAAAGAAACATGTGTCTTCCCACCTTTTTTGTCAGACCAATTGATAAATTCCAGTTTTAAGTTTCTTCTGGGTCTGAAGTTATCCAGGTAATGGAGAGCAGGCATGTGGCAACTCTAGGTCCTGTCTCCAGAACGAATGAGAGTTATGGTTAAAATCTTGAGAGTTTTGCAGTCTAAGACACAGTAATAGATTGCTATTTCTAGACTTTCTTGGGTCACATACATCACCTGTCAATTTTTTCCACTTCTTCCTGTGGATGACAGAGGGATCTCAAATTTGGTTCATATAATTTCTGACAGTCTAACATCACAAAAGATTCAGTCAAATGGATTATATTTTCCAGCAAGTGAGAAAATCAATTGTTTTTTCAAGTTCCTTCACTTCCTACAGCCATAGCTCTCCTATGACAAAAAGCTAAGAAAATTGGGATTATTCAGTCTGGAAAAGAGAAGATTCAGGGTGACCTTCCAGTATCTGAAGGGAACCTACAAGAAAGATGGAGAAAGACTATTTACAAAAGCATGTAGTGACAGAACAAGGGCTTTAATGGCTTTAAACTGAAAGAGCAGCTTTACATTAAATATTAGGAAGAACTTTCTTACTGTGAGGTGGTGAGGCACTGTAACAGGTTGCCCAGAGAAGCTGTGGCTGCATCGTGCCTGGAGGCGTTCAAGGCCAGGGTGGATGGAGCACTGAGAAACCCGGTCTAGTGGAAGGTGTCCCTGCCCATGACAGGAAGGCTGAAATGACATGATTTTTAAGACCTCTTCCAACTCAGTCATTCTATGAGTATGACTATCATTCTGTGGGGTTTGTTTAAATTTATCTGGTGTTTTTCCTCAGAGTAAGCACTGCTGATTTTCTTTCATGCAGTTGATGAAATATTTTGACCATTATGTACATCAGAAATTTTAATCGTAAATGGACTAAACACCTGGTAAGCAGGCCTTTTGAAAAAAATATGCATTGATTTCTCTGTCATCCAGGTTCATTAAAATGGTGATATTGGCAGCTAGAAGAATAGAAGGGAGAATTTAGTTTATATAGCTGGTTCTGTTTGCATTCCAACTTTGGGAAGCATGTAATTCACCTAAAGCAGTATCAGAGTTTATCTTGAATCCAGAGACCAATGTGCCCTGAAATAGCTCAGTCTCGTGTCCTCACATATGAAACCATTTTCTCTATTTTTAATTTTTAGCATGCATCATTTTTATGAATGGATTAAAAGAGGCCATTTATTGTTCATCACCCTGCATCTGAAGTTAGGTGTATGCCTAGTGATCTAAACTTAGAGTACTTCTCATTGAATAGCCAGCTCTATTATGTTACCTTGGAAAAATTACTGCTTTGATTTGAGGCCACTTTATGTAAGAAAACAGGGATCTAACCAACAAACATCTTCATGCTTGAGCCTTTCAGGCTGTTATATAGAACTCAGTTAATACTTGCTGTTGCTGCAGTCTCATAGTTTAAAATGCCAGGGGTATAGAGCTAACAAATGGGATGCTTATTCAAATGGGGAAAGGAGGATTGTCCCTCAGGCTTGGTTCTTCAGTCAGTGACTTTCCTCTGATGGTGTTCTGTAAGGAGCATTGCTTGGGGTCATGTAGAGTTGGAAGGAGTAAACAGGCAACTGCTTTAGGGGTCAAAAAGGTTTACTTCTAACTTGTTTGCCTAAAACTCCACTCACAAACCATTATTCCTTCTAATTTCCAAACCTTTCTAGCAGCTGACAAGAAGGAAAGATTTTCACTGTAAGACCCTGTGTTCAAAAGACAATTGGCTGATGCTCTATTTAGAGCTATGAACAGGTGCTTATGAAATTTCACATAGGACAATCAAAGCGTTCTCATATGTTTATTCACACTATTTTAATAAAGAAGCTTTGCAGCTGGATGTACATGCAAGTCCTTCTAACAGACCTCCTCACAACACCAAGTACCTGCCCACAAAGTATCTCCTCTATACATACAGTGTGAATATAGTTGTTAAACATACATTTCAAAGACTAGTTACAGCTAAATAACCCTTGTTTTTCTGCTGAGACACATTCTTCAATTAAGTATTTTTTTAGATGAAAAAGATTATATTGACAAAGAAACTGCTTCCTTGCTATTATCTTTGCTTATACACTTTTTGCATACTGTTAATGCAGAAATCAAGTAAAAGACTTTATTTTCATTAGTACCTCTCAATCTTTAATCGTCCAAATACCTCACAAACTAATCACCTAAATACGGTTATAAAATTCTTGGGATAAAAGCTGTTCCCTGATCTGATGACTCCTTTTAATTACCTGCCAATAAACACATACTTTTCAAGAATATATAGTTCTTCATCAGTCATCTTTTTTATAAAATGTTTATAGTCCACATTTTATTTCAAAGGATTTTACAAGCTACAAAGCATGTACAATAGTCATTTTCTTTATATGCTGCTGGGAGGCATTACACAACAAAGTACAAACAGCTTATCCTTCACCCCCACTGAAATGTAGTCACCTCTGAAGTAAAAGCTAGCAGCTTTTTAATAGCAAAAGAAAAACATTATTATCTAATTAAAGGTACAAGCTACATGTATTTAGAAAGAATGTGGTTGTTCAAATTCAAGTTGTACTCATGACTTATTACTAATTTTTCTGCCCTCCCTCCCCCATCTTCACTTTACATGCCAGGAGAGGAAAATGCCTTAATGTACGACCTGCTCTTTACTTAGACCTTTTAGTTATCCTCTGCTGTTTTGTAGGACTTACAGAACTGTTTGAGCTTGATCCCTCTATGTTATCTGTGAAAGAAGCCAACCGTTGCCGCTTCATCTGAAGGATTTCTGTGGGGAAAAGGGGTTCTTTTAAACTAATTCCTCAGGCTGCTCACAGCCTGGACTTTCCCCTTTAGATGTCCTCCGTGGCTCCCTAACACTTTTGGGACTCTTTGAGCTGCCTGAGCTGTCTTCCTTTCCTGATGGTGGCATTTTCTCTTCAAAGAACAGGTTTTGCTGCCCCTCTATTCTGTGCGGGGAGAAAATGCCTTTGAAATCAACATGGTTCTGCAGCCAAGGAGTAAGCATTTAGAAACATCTATCTACTTCTCATTTGTTTAAAATTTGTTAAATCCTATAGCAGTTTAACGGGTATGAAGTGATTTTCTTTTAATGTTACTTCCTTCTGATAGTCTCTGCAATGAAGCTGCATCAGTTTCAAAGGTTTCACACTCCCTGCGTAGAATAGAGCTGTAATAGCAATAGCCCTTTGAAAAGGAAATGGCAAATGGCACCAGCAGGACAGGCAAACAGCTTAAGTCAAGTTCATGCAGCCCCAGAAGTGCTTGGAAGCAGAAGATGACGTGAAAGAGGGTGGAGGAAAGAGAGTCCAAGCTTAGAAAATATCTGTTGAAAGAAGTCACCCCACCCTTAACAAAGCATAGCAGTTGAAAGCAGAGGATAGCAGCTGAAAAGAAAGTAGTTGTAGAAGGTTCTTACACTTGTGCAAATACTGTAAGACTTATTATTTCAAACAAAATTACAAGAAAAACCCATGTTCACACAGAAATTCTCCCCTTTCAGAGAAACTATTAGGTAGACATTTGGTTTGGTTTTTATAGCATTTATTATGTTTAATATGACTGCTCTGTTATTGGTTCCCATATGACCATGTTTATTAGCATGATTCTGTCTAAGCAAGGGGCTCTCATGATTTTTAAGATCTTGCTGCTGTACTATTTTCTGCTGCTCACTTGTTTTGAAAATGTCACCTACACTTGTCAATAAAATAGAAAATGGCATAGTCAGCACACAAATATTTGAACTTTCTTCCCTTCCATAAGCCTGTTGGATTTATCAATACTGCCTGTTGGATTTATCAGTACTGCCTGTTGGAAACAATTGGTAATATCACAACTACACAAATGGTTAACAATACCTATGAGAGAGCTACTTAATGCAGAATAAAATCATTCCAGGGAGCATCCCACTGTTAAACAACAAAGACACTCATTTGCCACTGCTTGCATCCACGGCCTAACTGTTCAATTCACCAGCACAGGCATGTTCAGATGTCCTCCAAAAAATGCTTATCCCTCTACCAACCTCCACTAAGTAGCAAGGACAGTGGTCAGTAACTTGTGCAGCTGGGAAGTCCTGAGTCTCTGAGCATATGGGAATGTCCAGGAGAAAAACAGGAAAGACATAAGTAGAAGGAAATGTTTCTGTTCTTTTGACAGTACTTGATTTTCTGAAGATCATCCTTTCAGATAGGAGTGATATAGCCATCGATTTAACACTAGACCAGTGTGTTAAGTGGTTTGTTAAGTGGACATGAGCATTTTGTTAAATTCTGTGTAGGTTGGTTGGTTGTTGAACTAATGGAAGGTTCACTAGATCAGGGTATTTGACTATTTCACTTTATACTTTTCAAAACTATCATGACAGAATTCATGTCCATCTAGAATATTTTTCAAGAGATGAACATTGAGAGTGGTGGCTTCTGCAGTTAATTTAAAACTTGTGGTAAGTAGTTCAGCAATCATAAATTATTCTATCACTTCAATACCGCTCAGGAAATTGTGAGAAAAAAATGTACAATTGGCAAATAATTTTACCTTCAATAGAATACTTATTTTTGCATTTTTTAAATATGAAATTGGAGAAAACACTCCTAAAACCAATGTCAGTTTGTATAAAGTCTGGGCAATTTTGATTGATATAATTTTTATGCTTCGTGATAGGGAAAAAAATAGCATTTAGGAGGGGATTTTTGTGTTTGGTTTCTTTCTTTTTTTTTTGTGAACCTATTTCAAGAAATAGCTGAGTTTAAAAACCACAGCAAACAGGCAAGCACTTAAGGATGCATGTGGGAATTAGGCACAGATTTCTCTCTGTTGTTAATAGAAACTGTGCATCTAACACTTGTTCACTGTAGTGGAAATAGACTTGAGCCTTAATCTAAAGTGCATTGTGAGAAACTACTTTATTTTTTCATTGGAGACTATTGTGAATGATGTAGTTGTAGTGGACAAAGCAAGTCTGAGACAAGTGAAGTAAACTGAAAGATCACTATTGAATCAGGGTCTATTGGACCACAGACCATAGGCAGAAACAGATGCTCCTTAACCTTTCATCATATTAATAATTTAACACCACTGATCTCTCATAAAGGGTTGAAATGTATTAGTTTTTCCTTTGAGACTACATTTATCTTTTTCTTTTCTTCCCCTGCCTTAAATTCTGTTTTATGCAGCCTTTCACTAAAGAACTTCTACAGAATCAGCAGAACTACTGTGTATAGATGGATATGACTTTTTACTTAGGTTTTGTGTAAAGTTCTGTACTGGCTGTGCAGGATGCCAGTCACTGTAGTTTCTTGAACTGTTCCTGTGTTGTCTTGGTCACCAAAAAGCAAGCAGTGACTCCTAATTGAAGTTCTTACAGGTTCTCAGCTTCTTTCTTAAGCATTCATTTTGTCTATATCTTAAATTTTAAAAGAAGTCACCAATCTCTTAAGTATTTGTTGTGCTTTCCAATTCACATAGAAAATCTATACCCATGATAAAAAATATTTTATGAGCATATTAATTAAGGAGGTAAAGGTGGTGGACTGCCTCTCCCTCAACTTCCTGTTGTGACTTAACCCCAGTAGACCTACAATCACTCTTCCCCAATGGCATGAGGGAGACAATTGGAAAGCCACAAGCAGAGAATTTGTGTATTGAGATAAAGACAGCTTAATAGATGAAGCAAACCTGTACACACAAGCAAAGCAAACCAAGGAATTCATTCACAACTTCCCATTAATGGGCAAATGTTTAGCCATTTTTGGAAAACAGGGATCATCATATGCAGTACTTAGGAAGACAGAGGCCATATCTCACAACATCCTGCTTCCTCCTTTTTCCTTCAGGTATTATTGGTACATAGGATGGTGTCAGGAGGAAAGAGTTAAATCCAGAAGATTTAATGGCAAGGAGGAGGGAACAGTTTGGTTCAAAGTGATCTTGCAGCTGGGAATGTTAAAAAGGCTGTTGTGGGAAAGCTCCATTTATTATGTGTAGTGCTGCTCATACTCTGCCTGTTTTGAGAAGCAGAATTCCTGTGCAGAGGTAACATGTTCTCACAGACATGCCCGAAGCCTTTTCTTATAGTGAGGCAGGCAGGGAGCCTCCCGCACTGCTGCTGGCCAGGATGAACTGAACCAAATGGAGCCTGTGTCCCCACATGTCTGTGCCACCTGGCGCTGTGAGTGAGGCAATGAAATAAATCTACTCTTTGCATTTCTGCTGTGGTTTCATGGTTGCCTTGGTTACCTGCATGTATAGGTTAATGCAGATGGGATCCCATATGGTATGGAACTTCTCTTTGGTCAGTTGGGCTCAGCCATATCAGCTGTGTCCCCAAAATCCTTGGGTGTCCTCAGCCTACTTGCTGTCAGGGCAGCATGAAAAACAGGAGTACTGCTCCAGATTAGCTAAAGCAACCCTGTGTTATGACAGAATCACAGAATCACAGAATCATTAGGTTGGAAGAGACCTTCAAGATCATCGAGTCCAACCCACGCCCTAACACCTCAACTAAACCATGGCACCGAGTGCCCCATCCAGTCTTTTTTTAAACACATCCAGGGGTGGTGACTCCACCACCTCCCCAGGCAGAAAATTCCAGTACTTTATCACTCTTTCTGTAGAAAAACATTTTCCTAATATCCAACCTATCCACTATTTTGGTCACTAAACTAAAACAGTGCCACATTGGCTGCCACAAAAACACACCCAATTCCATCCAGTCAGGCAAAGTCTCACCTGTACAAATTCTCACCTTCCCATATTTATCTGGATTTCACATAATAAACTTATGGACTGCAAGGAGGGACCTTTTTTTCCCCTTTTTTGTTTGTTTGGTTATTTTTGGTTTTGCTTTTTTAAAACTTATTATTTTCAGAAGAAGAATTAGCTCGGAGTAAGTTAGAAAATCTTGAACAATGCCAAAGTTTCAGGTAACGCATCAGAGTTTCTACCAGAAGTGCAAACACACAATGCAGGAAGTAATTAGAGTGACATAAAATAAACATAATACCTTATAAAGTAAAACCTGTGGGTCATGGCAGGATGTTGGGAGGAGTGTAGACAATTGGGAATAAAATGAATCAGTAACTTATCAGTGAAGGATAAAAATCCAGCAGGATAAAAAGAAACAAGAAAAGAATAAGTTAATATAATGAAAAGTGTGAAATTAGAACAAAAATGGAACTTAGGAGAAAAGAAATGCCTCAGACCTCAAGGTTGAAGAAAATTGCTTGAGTAAAATGAAAAAAAATATCTTGTGGAGATTCAGAGAGTATGAAAGTTCATCTCTGGAAGTTTTGGCTGACGTAGATCAGAAAGCAAGGAATTTTCCTGGAATTTCCTGATGCAGATTTTCCAGGAAGAAGTCTGTTAAGGGAAAAATGAGAAAATTAAAACTATCTAAATCCTTGCTGAGTTCCCATACAAAATATGGTTAATTAGTCAGGCCAATATATCATGTTATACTGAACTTTTGCTGTCGTGAACAGACTTAGGTTTTTTATGTGACTACATAAGGCTTTTTTTCCTTTAAAATTTAAATTACAATGTTTTCTGAAAGCTAATGAAAGCAAATTACACTATTTTGCATGCACAAAATGATGACACAAAATACTATTGCAGAAGAATGAACAAACATCACAGAAACAAGAAAGTTTCCTTGTAGGCATGAAATTTGACATATTGATCAATTAGGAAACAAAATGAGGTTAAAAATATCTCATTCTTCTCTCAAGCTTGTTCAGTATTCCTTTGATGTAACTGGAATTTATTCCAGCATAATCTGTTGTCAGAGGAAACTTATATCTAAAGAATGAACACTGTATTATCTTGTAACTTTGATTGTACTATCATGGAGAATAATTTTATAAGTATGTTTTATTGACTTTAAAGTTTGTGAAGGCCCTGTTAACATATTGTTTGGGAAAACAAGAGTATAGGTCTTGCATATCTATGCATTCTCTGATTATATAAACTGTGCAAAATCTGAAGTGATTAACACTTGTAAAATACAAATTATTTTCAGTGAACAAATTATATAAATCATCACTCAGTTTTTCTAGATCAAACTTCATGTGCTGTTCTCAACTACACTGGGAAAATGTTATGAAATAGTTGTTTTATTGAATTGACTCTTTTAATTACAATTAAAGCTGATAAAATATTAATGAAATAAATGCAGTTCAACACATTGGACAAGATGTAACCCTTAGAGTCAGCTTGATGAGGACAGAATGCTATTCTTGGTTGCTATTGGTTGGTAACTCATGTTTTGCAATTGACTGTTTGCAGTTCAAAGTTGCTCAGTACTAATGAAGAATGACCAAATTTTTATTTATAATTACCCGCACCTTTTTGCTGAATCACACCATTCTGTCCAATTCAACATTAAACCTGAGAGTTTTTAATTAATTAATTGGGGTGTATGATACCTTTCTATGCATCAGTAGAGCTTTATAATACTAGCAAAATACCAGCTACCCACTTCAACTTGTCAGCAGCAGCTGAGTATCTGCTTTGAAGAGTCACGTACAAAATATAGAGTAATGCCTGGAGGGAATAATGATTTCTTAAATTCAGAATGAACTATCCAATAGATTGCAGCCAATACAAAAAGCAAAATAACAAAACTGCCAGCAAACGAGGCAGCAGGTATCTGTAGTTCAATAACTGAACTAATGAAGGGTAATTTGGTACATCATCAAGATCTACTCTGCCTACAGTTATTGTCTATCTATAATATGTTAATTATGTTTAGAATATTTAGACTGAGTTTATAATTTATTTGAACCATGTCTGTAAATAATTTCACCAAATAGGTAGACTGACATAAATCAAAACAGAAATAAGTTCCACATGAATAACACAAAAGGATGGAAGAAAGCCTTGTGATCCTTAAATCTCTGCTGAGTAAAATATGTTCTGTCTCTTTCAGTTACTAGAATTAATTTGCTCTCTGTCATTCTTTTCTTTAAGATACTTTAGATTTTGGGTCTTACACATGCAGCTTTTGCATTACTTATTAAAGTATCTTTATCTCAACCTACAAGTTTTTTTCAGTTTTACTCTTCTGACCCTTTCTACCATCTTATGGGAGGCAGTGAGCAAGTGGCTGGGTAGGGATAAGTTGCCTGCTGGGGTTAAACAGTTACAGTCCTTTCTAGTGGCCCTTTCTGGGGTACAAAACGTTTGATATAATGACAGAGTCGATCTGTAATCTTAATGTTTATTGAAGTTCATAACTGTAATATGGTGTTTATGGGCTTTTTGTGATCAAATCGGGGAAGATTCAATGCAAAATGGCACAGAGGGACAGAAAATATAATTTAGGATTACTAAAGTTTTCTTTACCTGTGGAAGTTCCATGCCCTATGTTAAACATTTGTGCTCTGCCATTGATGTGAAAGAATTCACTATGTATCTTTGTATACTTTAAACCATTAAGTGAATTCTTCAAATACTGCATTTTCTGGAAAACAGTCTGGTTTTAATTATCTTTCCATTAAAACAAAATTTAGTCTCTCTAATATTCTGCATGATAGACTCTTGTACTGACTGTCATCATTATGGGATACAATGTTACAACTATTAAGTAAAATAAGTATATCTAAGTCTTATATGGATATTCAATCTTAAACTTCAGAAAGAAAAGATGCACACTAAAGGATGAACTAAATTATTACTACCAGAGGTATGTTCCATATGCATTCATAATTTTGTGAATAAGTTGTCACTCTTCTGTACTGAGTACCAGCAGTATAAATATTGTTACATTTACACATGGAAATAATCTACGAATGTTTTTGTCTTTTCTACTTTGATTAATTTTTGTCAAGACAGCAAAGGAGGTGTTTTCTTTTCTGATTTTACTAAAATGAGCACCATGAAATTTCAATCTGTCTGCTTGTCCAGGTTTCTGTCAGGGAGGGACTGAATTTTTTGCATTAGCTGTGAGGGGGTGGAGCCTGGAGCCATGTGGGCATTTCTAGGTTGTTCCATAGCACATTGCATCTCTGTCAGGGGTGGGAGGAAGGAAGAGATTCCTCCTTATGAGAAGGAGGGTGTGGCTTGCAGTCGAGGTAACAGAGTGTGAGCAGATGGTCTGGACAGCACTTTGTTCACTGTCTCAGGGTTGCACCAAGTTGGTTCGTCAGGGTTGGTTGGTGAGCAGTTTGCAGGTAAAACACCCTCTCTTCGGTACACTGTTGTTATTATTATTCTTGCTGTTACTCTTAATTTTCTATCTGATTGCTGTTTCTAGTAATTTTTTTTAATCTCAGCCTGCAATCTCTGCCTTTTGTCTTTCTCTGAGAGGGGTGGGGAGAGGGAAGAGGGGCTGCTGTTCCTAAACCATGACACGCTCCTTCATGTCTCTCATATCTCTTCTAGGATTATGTTTCCCATTTTTCTCGATCACTGTAACCTTGACATGAACCTATGCTATGGCCACGGCTCCAGGATCTGAAAATCTTCCCCAGTGCAGCTCTCCTCTCTGCAAAGTTCTGCTCTCTGTCTGGACTGACACTCCCAACCCAACACCTATCCTGGCAGGGAGGCCTTCTTTGCTCAAGGCCCTTCACCATTGTTGTAGCCCTTCTTTGGACACCCTATAATAGTTTAGTGTCTTTTTTATATTGAGGAGCCCAAAACTGCCCCCAGCACTTGAGGTGAGGCCACACTCAGGACAATCCCCTCCCTTGCCCAGCTGGTGATGCTGTGCCTGATGCCCCTCAGGACAGGGTTGGCCCTCCTGGCTGCCAGGGCTCTGCTGACCCAGATTCAGCTTGTGCAGCTCTGCTTTCCAGCATCTCATTCCCCAGTGCATTCAGGGCTGCCCCATCCCAGGTGCAGATTCTGGCACTTTCCCTTGTTGAACTTCTTTAGGTTGGTGATTTTACCTCTGGGGCCAGAACTCCCTCCACAGCTGCAAGCATCTGGAATAATCTTCAATATTAATGCCTCTCTACACACTACATGTTTTAAGTGTCACCTGAGAACATATTCTTTCCTGCCTACTTTAATTCCTCTTTGTCATTGGTATTTGTTTCTTACTTGACTCTATTTTAATTAAGCCTATAAAATAGATGTACAATTTCTTTAAATACTCTCTACAAAACTGTTATATTTATGCATTGGTAATTTACACTGAAAACATTTTATAAGCCTATTCCCTTACCATTCATGAGAATACCTACTGTTTATTTAATAACTACCATATTATATAATACATATGTTATCTATAATCTACAGAAGTCTTAAAAGCCACACAACCACACACTAATTTAGCATATAAAACTTCAGGTTTTTTTAAGAGTGATTTCACAGAACATGTGTAATAAGGAAACCACATGCTTTTTCAATTTGCCAATTATTGTTGTTTATTTGTTGTTTTCAAACTTTGAAAGCTGTATTTGATGCTGAGAGAAAATGTAGGTTTTGGTGACAAGAGGAAACTGATGGCTATTTTTTGTGCTTTTTTGTTTTCCTCTTATGGAAAACTAGCAGGAAATACATCTAAGTAAACAATGTAGATGTGACTGCATGTAAAGTCAATTCTTTGCTTGGTGTAGGGAATGACCAGTTTGGTTTAAGCACAAGCAGATGTTTTTATCTGACCATCTGGCCTCTATTTGCTTATCCAAAATCCTATGCTCCCTCTTTTACACAAGGGAAGGAAAGATGGTAACGATGATTTTTGTTGTTGTTGATTGTGGTAGGAAATCATAGTTGTGTTATTTCTTTGTAGCAATAAAGAGGAAGCATAAATAAAATATTATGATTAAAAAAGGAATATTTTAAGTGAGGTATGAGAAAATAATTTCTCCATTTAGCAAATCAGCATTTTTGAAAGTTTTGATCTGAAATACATGAATTTATCTCTCCTCTATTCTGCACAAAACCTATTCCTGAAAACCTATGTGCATCTGACCAATGGGGACAGCATGGCCAAGTCTTCAGTTATGAAGAGGTATTGTATTCCATGAACTGCAAAGGGGTATGTTTTATTCTTCATTGACCGGTTTTCATAAACACTATAATATTTTAAATTTTTTCTGTAACTGTATTTTTGTTTGGATAAACTTGACAAATTTGAAATGTTAGGGCCAAGAAGGAAAAATTCTGGTAAACACAAACCTGCTTCACTTGACTTAAAACCAGGATATTTTCTTGTACTTAAACTTTGAGTGACTTTACAAAGCTATTAATAGCTGTAATTTGAGCTCAAGTTCTGTTAAAAAATGAATGTTTATATCAACAGGTCCTTACAATTATTTTTGTGAAATGCGTAAGTTTTAAGAACTTAACATCTTTCCTCACTCTTTATGCCACAGACCGAGCAAATGAAGATCTGTTTTTATAATCATGCCAATGAGTAGGATTGAATACTGCCTACAGAGACCAGGCGCAAGCCATCCAAAACCCATCACAACCTTTTCAGACATTAATTACATACAAATCCATTGATAAATTGAATTAATATATGATAACCTAATTTTTGTGCTTTGAGATCCAAATTTTTCTGCCTCCCTTCTACAAGCTGAAATAAAATGAGCTTTGTGCTGGAGATACCTTTGTGGCAGGAAGTGTCAGTGGAGCAAAGCTATGCTTTTTTCAATCATGTAGCCCCATGACTGAAGTCAAGCCAAGTAGCTACTTTCACTGCAATTACAAGTCTCTTCCCTTATGTTTTATAACAAGGTTGGTCTATTTTTCTTTTAATATCAGAGTATTTTAAAAATCGTACTCACCTTTTGTTTTTGTGTGAATGTTAAAATTTTCATCTTTCTAGACATGAAGATCAGCAGCTTATCCTACAAATTTTTGTAGTAAGAAAATACTCTAAAGTCTTGTTTTCTGCATTTACTGCAGCACATCAGGCTTTCACTATTTCCATGGGTTGTATTGCACACTTTGTGCTTAATTTTCTTTAATTCACTGTGAGACACAAAATATTAACAGTGTCAGTTGGAGGACTCAGACTGAAACTAAGGCTGGTTGCTACGTAAGAAAGCCAATTTGTGTTCTTGTCATGGGTTAGCACTGGCCAGATGTTAATGCACCCATGAATATATGTTTTTTCCCTAACAACTCCTGTGGGATGTGATCAGGAACAGAGCAGAGCAGGCTTAAATCTTGAAAACAAAAAAAACCCCAAAACTTTATTACATTACATAAGAACAGAGACAGAAAACTCTTAAACACACAGAGACAGAAATAAAAACTTCTCAGAACATTTCTTCTCTTCCCCCATTTTCCACCCCCCACACATTACTCTTCACAGACCAAACCTTTGGGTTTTAAATCAAACACTCACCACTCAAAAAACCCCAATCTTCAGTTCAGCAAGGGAGAGAGGAGTCTCTCTCGCACCACAGACTGTTCCTCAGAACACACGGGTCCACCCCTTATGTGTTTCCATGTCACCCATGGCACCGCCCGGAGAAGTCTGCCAGGGTGACACTCTCTTTTTCCTATGTCCAGTGCTCTCACCGCTGTCCATAGTGTAAGGCTGCATACAGGGCTCTTTTAAGGATACTTGCATGCCGAGCTCTCCCCCTTTTACCCAGGGGCCGGGGTTCCAGGAGCAGGTCTGCCCTGAGGGCAGAAGGCGCGACCTCACCCTCCCCCTCTCTTCTCTGCTCCCTCCACTCTTCAAGTGCTAGTCACTGTAGCAAAAGCAGGGGCAGCTGTATCCACCCAAAATGCAGTTTATGTTCAAAAGAGACTCAAGTTCAGTCCATGGCTAACATTATGCAAGAAAAGTCCAGCTCAAAAGCCACTCCTCCTAAATCTCTGCCCATCTGTTTTTTTGGTTTTTTTTCATCTCCTTTTGTCATCTTGGTCCCAGGCCGCTTCCCTCTCTCCTCCGAAACCACCAGTCATGAGAATCAATGTCTAAGAAAAGTTTCTTTCTGCCAAGCAAAGGTTAACAGTTTCTAGCTCTGGGCAGGGTGCAGGCTCAGGCACTCCCAGGCTGGGCAACTCCCACCTGGCTGGGCACCTTCTCCCGGAGTTTGGGGGGGAAAGGGGGGTGAGCACACACAGAAGGCACTTCCACAGTTTTCCACCCCTCCATCCTGGCTGGGGCAGCTCAGTTCCAGTCCTGTCCATTCTCTTCTCCCCCCTGGAGCCCCAGCTTACTTTAATTCCACCGCGTGGTTTTCCTGAGCCCGGCCACGTGGCTTCTCCCTCCCCCACTCAGCCCAGAGCTGAGCAGGGGAGAGGAGATGTTTCCACTGCTGAAACCAGAACCCAAAAGAGACCGAACCCCCCTGGAGTCCTGCTTTTAACTCTTTGTGTCCTCAGAGGTGTGTCCAAACCTCCGAGTGACCAATCCAGGTGCCAGCAGAAAAGCTGATCACTGACTGGCCTGCCCACATCTCCCTGGAGAAATTGACCTGCCCCCGCAACCACGACAGTTCTCCATTATATCCTTAGGAATCAAGACCGACTGTATTGACTTCAGTAGGGAAGGAGGTTGGCAGACTTATTTCTACTTCTGCAAAATGATCCATACACCTCTAATGATACAACAGCACAGTTAATTGTTTGACTGAGAGGATGATGGCTGAGAACAACAATGGTTACTTTCAAGGTTAGAGTTACACATGAATTTTATGTACACTTCAAATGGGTGAACCTAAATAATTTAAATGGCTAAAAAACATCTGGTCTGATTTTTTTTTTTTCTCTTTTTTATCTGTCTTAAACGTAATTTAACCAATGAAAATTTATGTTATGATCTCTGTTTGGCAAAAGCCACCAACTCTTTTTCTCATTTATATATTCTTGTCTGGACAGAAAGAGAATAATCTCTTAATTAAGCCAGACTTCTAATTATCTGTCATCATTTTTGTATTTAAGTGCATCATATGCATTAGAGAAGACTTTTCTGAAGTGAGGAAGAAGTATTGTAGAGATCAGAAGGATTGAAACACAAAGAAATTAAAGTCAGAATTATCCTTTTCGAAGGTTCAACACCAAGCATCAACTATCTGATACTTTCACAGTATTTTGCTTTCACATTTAGCTTTTTGGCTAGCTCTCCATCTGCACATTTAATTCTGCTGAAATCAGGGGGTTCAATTCATCCCTGGAATGAAATACATATTCTTAAGTGCCCAATGAAAAGATAATACATTATTACCTATAAAAACACTCATTTAAGTAACCTACCAGCTGTCATCCAAAGACTTTCTGGCACAGCAGGCTGTAGAGCTTGTTGCTGCACAACAACCCAGTTTCTCAGGGCTATATTTACCCAAACTAGATAGGGGGATAAATTCAGTGGTTTAATTACCCATATCCTCTATATGCATTTTCTATTTTTTGCAGCATATTTTAAAAAACATCTTCAGCAGAGTTTCTATATAAATTAAAATGTATTCATGTTACCTTTTAAATTGAGAGATTTCTATGAGAAAAATACTCTATGATTATAAAAACAAAGCCAGCATCATATTGTTGGTATGGGCAACATTAATTATATGATTTCCTAACATACTGAATCACGTAACCTGTATCAATATCTCTACATACAGATCTTATAGTTTATCATGAACTCGTGGCTCACACAATCATCCACCAGACCTTTACACTTGAATTAGAAGACTGGAAGTATTACCTGCTCTGCCTCAGAAAAGGAGGTGACATCTTGGTTTTTTTGCCACTGTGTTTTGCTAACATTTGTTGACAGTTTTTTTCACATCTTAGCTTCTTACCTGAAGTGGTTTTCACCCTTATTTGTTCTTAATACTTTAGCTCTAGTTGTTGTGAGGTAATTTAGTTCTCCTTCAATGAGGCATGACTACTTCAAATTGTTTTGCTTTCTCTTCACATTGGTATTATCAGCATTGACACTTGAGAGCTAGATTTCTACCAATAATTTTCATCCTGAATTTGATGGTGAAACTGCTACTATAAAAAAAATGTAAGAGTACTAGACTTACCAATGGCAATGCACATTCAGTAAAGGATTTTTTAAAGTTATTTTCCTTTTTGTTTTTTCATGAACATGTGAGATCCCAGTCCAAAAGTACCTGTTTAGCAAGACACAAGCTACCTGTACTTCCCAGAGAGGGGCACAGCACTCTGTGCCCCCACACAACAGAAGTTTTGTAAGTGGTGTCTGAGACAAAACACAGTAAAGTCAATGAGATGTTTCAGACTGGCTTCAGGTATCTTCTGACCAAGCCTTCACAAAACATGCTTTTATACATAGCCAGTTTTTCTTCTTAAATCTACTTATTCCCTGATCACCTTTAAGGTGATGTACCATTAGTTTTGACTGAGTGTTTACTGGCCCTCACTTGCCAGTAGTCACCAAGCACAGAACTAAATCAATCTTTGTCAGGTCTGTAATTGAGCACTTCCCTAATTTATGAGACAGCTTTTCCATTAACAACAAAATCCTGAGAATTAAATAAAAACAGACCTTCACAAGTGCTGCTGCATTGGTGAATAAAATAAAAACATTGATAAATGTACGCCCCTTTTCCCAGGCTGACTTTGAAAAATTCTGTGTCACAGACCTTGGTCATATTCTGACAACAATTAGGAACACTAAAATAAATAGTCGGCAATTCGTTTTTATGACAAGCTATGCAAAGCTGGACTTTTTTTGCCAAATAATACAGCAGTCTGTGACTATGAATTATGTTATCACAGTGTGTCTGCTAGTTTGTATGTGTCTTTACTGTTATGCCCCCTTCACAGCATGAGTTCTTGTTTCAAATCTCTTTCACCTGAGACTTGGTGAAATCTTACATAGACAGATGAAAATATATCCTTAAGTTTTGCTGGAGTAGTTTCCATTGTTGAACTAAATCACTTACTCAAAACTCAAACTGAACATTTTTCCTTCAGTCTTTCTAATGAAGCTTTGAATATCTCATCAATTAAGACACTTAAACTAGACCAGATAAATCACTAAAAAATGCAAGAGCCATGACAGGGGAACGGATTGATAACCTCATAGATATTTTCTACGTCCAAGGCAGCATCCTTGAAACTTACATGTGAATAGCTCATTGATGACAATTGTACTGCTTTCATCAAACTTTAATCAAGATTTATATTGTGTGATTTTGTAAGTAAAAAAATAATATTTTGTTGTTTCATTGAATTTTTTACAGTTCATGTCTTCCACTTCCTGAATGTGTTTGGATGTGGAAAAGTCATCTCATTACAGAACCAGTTGACACAACACTTTCAACATCTCTTTGAAGTGAAAATGATGTTTTGAAGGTTCTTACTTTAAAGAAATACAAATACTATTTGACATTTATTATGCTTGATAGCTCTGCATACTTTTTATTTTTTTTATATATGCAAATAGACACATATATGTCTAGAATACTGATAAAATATAAACTTCTGTGGACTATGTAAAGGTTCTGGATAAATCAGCATTAGAGCTAACACAGTCTCAATCAGATTGAACATAGTTTTATGAAGCATCATGGAATTGAGAAAGAAAAAGAACATGTCATACATGTTGTAGACTTAGGAAAAATATGAGTGTGGTGTAAAGGTTTTCTTTGTCCACTTGATAATAGATTTAAACTTTGAAATGCCTAAACCCTTACCATTGCATATTTTAAGTATGGCAGTATTGTGCTTTAACAGTTCAGTAGTTAAAAAATATGGCAAGCATTTGATATAGATAGATGTGCATGAACAGAAACACAACACACCACAAATGTGTGCTGGTGGAACAGGGAAAAGGGATAGAAAAATCTCTTTAAATTCTTCATCCAAAATACAGATGTAAACAGAAGAGTTTACATTGACATATGAAGCTCCAGAGACAGCACTGTAGCCTTCTGGTAGATATCCATCCATTTGAAGCATTGTTTACATACTCAGAAAAAACCTCTAAACTCAGACTGGTACACATAAGCAGCATCAAGTGTTCTCAAGCCCAAAACAAAAGTCCTGACCTGTAAAATTTTGAAATACTGGAAAGAAAAGCAAAACTGGAACTGAAAGTATAAAGCAGAACTTTTGGGGAGAGGGGGAGTATCTAGAACATATTCAGTGGAAGTGAAAAATCTTGGAAGAAACTATTTTCAAAATGCAGGGGAAGAAATTAATCTTGTAAGCTTTACTGCTGGAAAAGGTGTTGGGAATTTAGTCTGTGTTCTGTAAAGTACTTCATTAGGAGACATCTAAATGCCCTCATTCTCTCTGCATCTGTAACTTGCTCTCCATTTAAAGTGAGAGAAAGGCACAACTGGGATCACCAGCTCTTTTTTCTATAATCTTACAGTTTTGGTCCCCAGACCCGATGCAGTCAGCTTCACTCCCACAACTGCTGCTGATGTTGTTCGTTCTCTAGGAGACAGTGAGGGAAACAGACCCAGAAAGGTAAGAGAGAAAACAAATGCAAATTGGTCCAAACCCCCTTCATACTAAACCAGACTGATTTAACAGTGACCAGGGAATCAAACTTTTATGTCATCATTTTTTATACACCCTAGAGTCAGCTTCTTTAAACTCAGATGTTTATATCTGTATTGCTACTCTTGGTGCACCTACTCTCAGTTCCTCCAGCTTAATACCTAAGCATCTTTTCACTTACAAATCTCTAGTGACTGAAGTAATGGTCCTGGGTTATAGCCCCTAGCCTAGGATTGCTTTACAGTCCTGCAGACAGCAATAAGAGGTTGTTGTGTTCCTTCAGACATGGGGAAACCTTTTTTCCTCATCCTTTAAGCCTCCTGAACTACCATGAGCTTTTCATAGCTTCAGATACTGTGGCAGTGGTTTGTACCATTTT